>NW_005201792.1:41451-68104 GCF_000372725.1 Emiliania huxleyi CCMP1516 | reverse complement strand
CCCGAAGACGAGACGGCGGCGAGTGACGCGGTCGAAGAAGTATAAGAGGGGAAGGCGGGCTCCGCAGCCGACGCCGAACCATCGGAAATCGAACAGGAGGGAGGACCGGGAGGAGAGGGGAGCCCCCTCGGATGGGGGGTGGGGAGATCGGGCGGAGGAGCCCTGAGTGGCGATGTCGGGTGAGAGTGTACGTCATGCTCGTGTCTAGTGTCTGGTGTTTACTAGCTCCGAGTAGAGGGGGCGTTCCGCCGCTAGGGGACACCCAAAGCGCAGAACTAACCCTCGGAGACCCGTGTTTACTTTAAGGCCCTTGCCCTGCGAATGCGCACCCCCCTAGCTAGGGGTCAGGGCTCTCTAGCCCGTAGCCCGATCCCGATCATCCGGCCCGCTGGATGCGCTTCTCAGCTCACCGGCCCTGGATGTGAGGTTACCGACTGCACTCCAAGTGCTCCAAGTGCTCCAGTACTACTGAAGACCCGCAGGGCTGGAGGTGGAGCGCGAAAAAAAAAGCGAGTGCTGGCCATAACCCATATACAGGGTGGGCGACGGCTAGCGCATCACACACCTCTCCTTAAAATCCCTGTGTGGTGGCGGCGTGCCGTCCTCCCATCCCTCCCTTGGCCGCTTACTATGTTCAATCCCCCCTCCGGGTGATGCCAGGGCAGCAAAACGGGCTACGGGTGGTGCCATGCAGCCAGCCTGACCCCCTAGAGCCGCCCGGCACCACCGCACCGGTGCGAGGCGTGATCGTGCTGCTTGGGGTACATTGTTGTTTTCATGGGCTCGAATGCGGTGTGAAAATGGCGCTCCGAGGTGCCGATTTTGCACGCGAGTGCGAGGTTCGAGCTCTCGTGCTCCGTCCACAGGCTGCGAGCCGTCGAGTGCTCGCTTCGCACTTTCCATTGGGTCCGTTGGCGCATATCGGGCGCCTCGCAGGCACGCCGTCCCCGCGTCTCTGTGGAGGAGATGCGTCACCCGGTTGCACTCAAATCGCAGCCGAACGCCATATCGCTCCGTGTGCCCCACCGGTGGCTAGCCTGCCGCCACCGCTTCATCGCACTTTCCATCAGATGTGTGGGCGCGGGGCGGATGCCTCGCCGGCAGCCGAGGTGCTCTCTCCTCGGATCCTTTGCGTCACCCGCAAAAAGTTCTTCGGAAGCCACTGCCGTCTGGGCACTCCACCAGCCCTCCTCGCCTTTTGAGGCTGGGATTGGTGTCGCCCGTGGCATCTGCGCCGGTCGAGAGCTTCCACGTCGCTCATGCGCATCAGGGCGAGCGAAACGCTCGCCCTCGGACCGGTTGCCTCTGTAGAAGCGCCCGCTACTGTGGCACCACGCTGTGTCCCTCTCTCAAAGAGGGTGTGTGTGACGATACGTTCCTTCTAATCTATACCCGTGCCGAAAATCACACGCACACACATCTGAATCACACACACATCTGAAGACAACTATCTGAATCACACGTCGGTCTAGGTCAACATCTCAAAGTCCGAGTCTGTGTCCTCGGCAGGCTCCTGCTCCGCCGCTGCGCCAAAGGCGGTCAGCGTTGCGGAGCCTGTGTGCGGCAGTTGGCGCTGGACATAGGCTAGACGTAACAGCGTGCGCACGTCGTTTCGGCGCTGTGCGACGAAGGCGTTGTTTTTTGCCTTCGCCGTCTTCATCGCCGTGCAAGTCCGCCGCATGCCGTTGAGCGGGGTGATCTCCTCACGCCTGCGGGGGCGGCGCGACACCGGTCAGCCTTATCGCAGGCATGCACACACACACACAGGGAGAGCGCACCCGCGAAGGTACTCGCTGAAGGAGCGAGTCAGGTCGCTCCTCACGTAGTCGACAGCCACCTCCGCGACAAAGTCCACCCAGAGCGCGCACTCGTGAGTGCAAGACTGCAGCTGCACATCCACCACCTCCAGCGCCCAGCCGGCGGCAGGCCCGGGGCTCCGGTGGAAGCAAGACGCGATGCCCGAGTCGATTGCGCCGCCATAGGGCTCGTGGTAGAGCACCCGTCTCTGGTCGACGAAGAAGAGGAGCTGGTGCCAGTGCCCGCCAAACTCGCTGCCGTCGGTAAAGCGCTGCATGACCAGCTTGCGCTCCGTCGGTGCCTCGCCCGCGAACAGCTTCGCCACCCACCCGGTGGGGGCTCCCGATTTGAAGCGGTTGAAGAGCGATCCGGCGCGAATCGTCATCCCCGAGATCGGCGCCCTCGCCTGCACGTCCTGGCTGTCGGCCCACGGTGAGAGGTCCTGCATGTTATGCACAATGATGTTATGCACGCGTGCGATATCGTCGTCCGAGATGTCGAACAGGAGCGTGGCGCCATCCCGAGCGAGCGACGCAGCGCCGCGCATCGAGATTGAGCGCTCCGTACCGCTTTTGTGGCGGTACAAGTACACGGCCTTGCGCAGGGCGGCCGAGTAACGATTACCCGTCATGTTTTGACGCAGCGCGAACTCGATGCGATGGCGTGGCCGGCCGCGCTGCGGCCGGCGCGCCTCCGCTGCCCGCACCTCCGCCGCGCGCTGCCACAGGCCGAGGAGCGAGTCGGCCTCTGTCGGCTCCACCTTGCCGAGCACGCCGGGCAGGTGGAGCGAGAAGAGCTTCACGTCGTCGATCGCCTGCAGGGCGGCCCGCTGCAACAGCGGAGTGTTGAGCGACGCCTGCAAGACGTCGAGGCTGTAGAGGCCCGGGAGCGTCGGCACGTCGCTGGGCTCGTACACCAGCAGCAGCTGCGAGCGAAACGCTACGCCGAGGGAGCGGCCGGAGCGGCCCTGTACCTCTGGCCGCATGACGAATTCGCACATCATCAACTGAATGAATGCACCCCCGCCAAAGTGTCGCAGCGGGTTCGAGAGCTTCAGCGCCAGTTCTCGAACGAGCCTCGTCGTTGCCGCCGCGTGCAGCCGCTGCCGCCGCCGCTCCTCCTCGCGCAGCCCTACGACTTGCAAGTCGAGCCGGGCTTGGGCACGCAGCTCGCGAGGCGTCGGCACGCCTGATGTTTGCGTCCCGGTTGTCGCTGTAATCGCTTCGCGAGCGGCGGCACGGTGGCCAACCTCCTCCAGCTCGAGGCGTCCGATGTCTGCCACCAGCGTGAGCACGCTTGCTTGCTGCTGCTGCTGCTGCTGCGCAGGCTCCGCTGGAGCACTGCTCAGAGAGGGAGGTTCCTCGTCAACCTCCATGCGATCTCCGTTCGAGGCCGCAGCCGACGAGCCGCCGACGAGCCGCTGCGGCGCTGCACGGGAGAGCGATCCTCGGCGTCCGTGCTCTCTCTGGTTGTAGATCCCGTCGCGGCGGCCCTCGTCGCTCGTGCTATGCAGCTCCATGGCCTCGCCGAGGACGTCGCCAACCGTAGCATGCCGCGGCGCTCTCAGGTTCTTTGCGACGCCGACTCTGCGCGAGCCAGCACGGCTTTGCGGCCGCGAGGACGTTGCACTCGGCGAGGGCGCCTGTTGTGACGAGATCGGAAGCGTGAGATAGCGACGACTGCGCAGGCACAGAGTCGCAAACTGGCGGTACCGAGCGGCGATCTGGTCCTGGCCTGGAGCCGGGACGGACTCCTTGGCCGCTTTTGCGACGCTGTCCCAGGCCTGCGCCCGCTCTTTTCGGCATGGCTCGAGCACGAGACAAGTCGGAAAACCGCGACAACTTCGGCGGGCATTCACAGATTTTTACCACCTCGGAAGCAACGCCTGTGTGTTCACCGGTGCTAGAGAGTGTCGAAAAGGAGTCCACACTGCATTCATCGACATCAACGCGCCCCGCTGCGCCGCGCTACTCGCGAGAGCGGGAGGAGATTTGGGGAGATTGTCGGGAGATTTCCAAGATTGTCACCGGGGTGTGCGTGGGTAAGTCGTGCGTCCTACGTGCCAAGGCGATGTGCATGCTAGTCTGGCTCGTCCCAATACGCTCAGGGGGCCGAGAACAGCGCTCTGTCGCGCGCTACTTTCCGTGCTGCTGAGAGAGGCCCGGAGGGGCCCACCACGGCCCACGCTCGCCTCGGAAATGCAAAAAAATGCTCCCAGGCCCCCTCCCGCCCACCCCGCACACCTGCTTGACTACTCCCGAGCCCCACGAGCCGAGGCGAGAAAGTTCGAATTAAAGTGCGGAGTTTGAACATGGTAGGGCCGCTGCGTGCGTTTTCTTTCTTTCTTTCTTTCATACATATACAAGATATATATTGTGCACCGTCCCCGTCCCGCGCGTCCGTCCCTGTTCGTGTTCGTACCGAAAACTTAAAGAATCCGAGGGCGGCCCACTCTGCGGACCACTAATACTTGCACACACTCGACCGTTAAGGCCATCGGAAGGAGGCGGCGCGCATGTGCAGCCTCGCCGGATGTCTCGAGAGGCCGGGTGTGAGGAGGCAGCGGGCATGCGGTTCTGAGCGAGGTCTGGCGTTGCGCGAAGCGGTGGCGGGCAGAGCGAGCGGGCGCGACCGGCGCCCTCCTCTCCCGAGGCCGCCTCTTTCCGCCGTCTCAGAGCTTCTTCGGGTCCTTGGCCGGCTTCTTGGAGGGGAGCGCCTGTGGCGACGGGGGCGGAGACCGGAGAGTGGGTCGCATTCGCAGCGGCGGGCCGAGAGGAGAGAGAGAGAGGGAGGCGGCAAGGGAGGGGAGAGGCGGCAAGCGAGGAGAGGCGAGACGGAGAAGAGAGAGAGAGAGGGAGAGGCGCCAAGGGAGGAGGGAGGCGGGAGGCGCCTTCTCGAGCAGCTCGACGGCAAGACCCACGAAGACGAGGGTGCAGCCGGCCTGCAGGGAGGGTCCGAGGACGGGTCCGAGAAGGGTCCGGGGAGGGCGGGGAGGGCGAGGGTAGCAGCCAACCCACTGCATCTCGTCGAGCGAGTTGGACGGATTGCGCAGCACCTGGGGTGGGAGGGGTGCGACTCGTCAAACAGGAAGGAGGGACTGGCGGGGTGCGAATGTGTCGCGGACGTCGCGTGGACGCGTCTCCGGTCCGAGAGATCGCACAGCAGCGCGCGGCGATCCTCCCGACCAGCTGTCGCGGCTGCATCTCGGCTGCATCTCGGCTGCATCTCGACTGCATCTCGGCTGTCTCTCGCAGCACCGAGTAGACGGTCGAGAAGATCTTGCGCGTCGTCGTGACCTGGAAGAGAGAGGGCGAGGCTCGCTCGAAGGCCATGTCTCGGCTGTGTGTGTGTGCGTGTGCGTGTGTGTGTGTGTGTGTGTGTGACGGCTCTCTCTCTCTCTCTCTCTCTCTCTCTCTCCCCCCTCCCCCCCTCTCTCTCTCTCTGCTCTCTCGCCGCTCTCGACCTCGACCACGCCTCGGCTCTCTCCCGCCTCGGCTCTCTCCCGCCTACTCCGTGGCCGTCGCGGCTCTCTCTCCCTCTCCCTCTCTCTCTCTCCCAACTACGCCGTGACCGTGGACAGCAGCAGCGGCCCGAACTGCGTGATGGTGTAGTAGATGAAGTTCTGGCCGACGGCGGAGGCGAGCGAGTAGATGAGCACCGCCTGCAGCACCTCCGGGTGCCGGCTGCAGAAGGCGAACCCCTCCGTCAGGTGGCCTAGCAGATACACACACACATATAGCAGCCCACACGCCGCCCCGTCACCGGCCGGCGTTCCGCAGTCGCTGCTGCCGGCGGCGGGGCGGCGGCGGAAGCGGCGGCGAGCGGCGGCGAGCGGCGGCGAGTGGTGGCAGGTACGGCGGTAAACGCTAATGGTGCCGAGTGGTGGCGCACCTGTCGCTAGGCCGAGCGCCGCGGCAACCAAGCAGCCCGACGCGTTTGTCCAAAACATGGACTCGTGCATGGTGGGCTTGGCCTTGGGGTCGGAGGGGTTGAGCGCCTTGGTCGACGCCTTGACCCTGTCCTGCAGCCCGCCCGTCACCGCGTCCATCACCAGCGACGCCGCGATGAGCCACAGGCCGTACGCCGAGTCCTCGCCGCCGCCCTTCTTCTTGCCTCCAAAGTTGAAGACGGTGACGCCGAGCGTGATGAGCGCGACCTGCAGGTACTTGACGAGGTCGTACGACTTGCCGCCCAGCAGGATGCCGCCCGCCATCACCGGCACCATCTTGCACGACTTGCCCAGCACCTGCGTCGGAAAGGAGACGTACCGCAGCGCCTCGTTCGAGGCGGCCATCGCGAGCATCTGCGAGATGCCCGAGTTGAAGATCTCCTTGTGCGGGATCTTGATGCCCGAGCCGCCGAGCACCGCCATCCCCAGCAGCGCGATGGCGGCGTTGATGCCGCGCTCGGCCGTCAGCGCGAGGAAGGTGAAGGCAAACTTCTCGCCCTTGACCTTGTCCGAGCCGCCGTACTCCTTCTTGTAGACGTCCTCCTGCAGGACGGCAAAGTAGGAGAAGCTGGCGAAGATGCCGGCGCACGCGAAGAGGAGCTTGAAGGCGTCCGCCACGGCGCCCATGGTTGCAGCGGAGGAGCGGGTGGCGCCCACGAGACTCGTCCTGGTGATGACAGAAAAAGAGGAAATTGCGCGGGCGGAGAGCTCAACCGACTTCTCTGCAGCGAAACAACATCCGTCCAACATACTTCTACCCTTATAAGTCTCTCGTGTCCGCGCCGACGTTCTTGGTTTAACCGTAGAACGTCCCAGCCGAAATCCGCCCGCCACGATCGATCAGTCCACAATCGTCGGCCCGCAGCGACCCGCAGCGATGGATGCCGCCGCCCCCCCGGCCCCTGCGGCTGACGCGCCGATGCACGACCGGCCTCCGTCGGATGGCTCTCCGGCCTCTCCGGCCGCTGACGCGGCCGCCCATGCTGCTGCCGATCCGGTCCCTCTCACGCTCAGCGATACCCGCACAAGCTACGACAACTTCGAGGTCGCCGGCTTTGGCCAGGTGCAGAAACCAACCTGCTTGCCTCCATGTTCACGCTTCGCGCCCCTTCCCCCCCTCTGACGCCGCCGTATGACCGTAGGTGAGGGGCACGACTACCCGCCTGGAAGGCGCTCTCATCAGCAAGTCACCCAGGCACCAACTCCTGGGCGTTTACGCTTGACTACGAAACCATGCAGTGGATGCAGCTCGATCAAAACGGCGACGCCAACAGCTGGTCCCTGGGCGAGTTCCTCGCCCAGGATGAGGTGCGAGTCATGATGCTCGACCCAGCGTGCACCAAGTCGCTCACATTCCGTGAGTTCGTCAACGGGCCGAACACACTCTCCAAGTCGACTGCGATCTCGAACTCCGACAACTGGACCGGTGCACCGTTTGCGTAGGACGATGGCTCCCTCGACGACATCCCTTCATCGACGGACGCCTTCACCGCCGCCGGCCCTGGGCCATCCAGCGCGGCCTCCGACGGCCTGCACGTGATCGAGCGGGTACAGAAACGGTGGCTGCCGCAGCTCACACCCTAATCGATCTGCCTTAGGCACGGAGCCAACGGAGCCATCGCGCATGCCCGCATCGCGTGCGGCTCCGAGGTCTCCCGCCGAGACCGGCTCGGCGCGGCGCGTGGCCGCACGCCGCCGTTGAAAAGGCGATAGAAGAGGGGAGAGCGCCGGCCACATCGAGCGAGCGCTGACGTGTAAGGTGTCTGTGCTGCTCCGGTGTGTGTGGGATTCTGCCTCCCCCCCCATCTGTGCGGCGAGTTGTTTGCGGCGCGATGCCCGATCGTGCGCGATAGCCTCCCATTGTGCGTGGTGTGTCGGTTGTCGGGGTCGTCCGGAGCGTGTGGCGGCGCCGTTGCATGCAGCGACTGCTCCACGTGCCACGACTGCTTTGACTGACGTGACTGACTCACTGCCCGAACAACAGAGACGGGTACCGCCGCAGGTCCCACACTAGTTGAGAAATAAAACGCTAACGTAGTTCAGCCCCGGCGGCCGTAGCAGAGCTGCTTGCTGCTGCTGCAGCTGCGGCAGGCAGCAAAAGATGTGCGATGTGCGAGTCACTCGTTGCGACTCCTCCGCTCCGTCGGCCGTGGTGATGCTCTTCGGCTGGCTCGGCGCCACTCACTCGCAGCTGAAAGAGTATTCGATGTTGTACCACGACGGTGGGGCCTGCACCGTGCGCGCCACCGCCAGCATGCTGGACACCATGCGGACACCACGGCTTCTCGCGACGGGGCTCGCGATGCTCCGAGCTGCGGCGGCTCTCCTAGCCTCTCTCCCTCCCTGCACGCCGCTCGTCGTCCACGTCTTCAGCGGCGGCGGCGCCCTGGTGTGGGAGGCCCTCCGCGACGCCAGCTTTGCCGTCGGCGACGGCTGCTTTGACGGCTCCGCCTCCGACGCGGCCCTGCTCCGCCTCCTCCGCCGCCGCGTCCGAGCCGAGATCTTTGACTCCGCGCCGTGCCGCCCGCTGTTTGGCGCCGCCGCCGTGACGGCGCGGCCCGCGTGCGCACGCTGGCTATTGCTGCAGCTGCTGCTCGTGCTAGAGCTGCTCTGCCTCGCCCTCCTCTCGCCCTTCTCGTCCCGCCGCCGCCACTTCGAGACGCACTGGCGGCGCGGCGCGGTGGCGGCCGGCTGCGCCTCCCTCTACATCTACTCGCGCGCGGACCGGGCGTGCCGTGCGGCGGAGCTGGAGTCGCTCCTCGAGGCGCGTCGCGCGGCCTGCGCGCCGGCGCCGGCGGCGGGCCCCCTCCTGCCTCCCTTCCCGGTGGCGACGGCGGAGGACGCGCAGTCGCTGCTGCTCGAGGCCTGCCGCGAGGGATCCGCCGCCGCCGCCGCCGCCGCGCTCGCCGCGGGCGCAAGCGCGGCCGAGGCGGACGGGCTCGGCAACACACCGCTGCACGTCGCGGCTACGCGCGGCTGCTAGATGCGGGCCCCCCCTCCCTATCCCCGGGCATGCGCTCGAGACGACGCGTAGCATGCTCCGTGCTCTTTGTACTCGCAGCCCTTGCCTTCCGCGAGACGCAGGCGTGCGATGCACGATGCTCTGTCCATACCCGCGGGTCCAAACTCTAGGCACGGCTCGCTCGGGCTGCTTGGGCCGCTGCAAGGCGCGGGCGCCAGCGTTGCCGCGCGGAACGGCGCCGGCCGGACGCCGCTGCAGGTCGCCGAGAGGCTCGGCGAGAAGCGCACTGCGGCGCTGCTCCGAGGCCTCGAGGCGGGGGAAAGCGCGGATGGCGGCGGCGGTGGCGGCGGCGGCGGCGGCGGCGGCGGCGGCGGCGGCGGCGGCGGCGGCGGCGGCGGCGGCGGCGGCGGCGGCGGCGGCGGGGTGGCGGACGAGGGCGAGAGCGGGAGCGAGAGCGGGAGCGAGAGCGGGAGCGAGAGCGAGCCCGAGGACGAGGAGGAGGACGGCCCCGTCTACGCGCTCCGCTTTGAGGGCTCGGCGCACGTGCAGCACATGCGCGCCGGCCCTTCGCGGTACGCCGCCGCGTGTTTGCGTATGTGCCGCGAGGGGGGGCAGCAGGCGCGTGGCAGCAGCGGGACAGCAGCAGTTCGTATGGCATTGACTGCTTGATTGTTGTGTATTTTGTGGCAACTCACACCCAGGGCCGGGGAGCTCTATATGAAGCGCGCACCCACAGGCCACAGCGCACCTTCCCCGGGGGGGGGGGGGGGGGGTATCAATTACCAAAAGCTGCCAGCCCATTTCACCGCACACTGCGCAAAGGACCCCACCAACCAACCAACTGTTTCCGGGCGGCACGGCAGAGTGCGCGAAGAAGTGCGGGACCAGCCAACCAACCTCCTTCCTGGGCCGGCCAGGGTCCTCCTGCCAGAGTCCAGAGAGGGGTGCCCACGGGTCAAAAAAACTTCTTCGCTCCGCGTCGATTCAACACGCAAGGTCGTAACGGGGGAATCCTTCGTTCCCCTGGCAACCCAGCGCGTCTACAGGCCACTGTGACCCTCCTGACGCAATTTCAGGATGGACAGTGGTGATAGGATGGATCTGGGAGCCTGAAGTGTGAAGAGGCGTGAAATAGCCCACATTTTGACCCATTTTGATGTGAGTGCGCGAAGTCGGGACCAACCAACCTAGAGTGGGGGCCAACCAACCAACCAAGCCGCGCCATCGTAATTTCTTTTTGCGCGGCTCCGTCTCGGAAGGCTTCGCTGCTATGGACATGGAGCCTGCGGTCCTCGTGGCCGCGGTCATCGTTATCCTCTCCATTGTCTTCCTCGTCTCGATGCGCGGCGGCGGCGGCGGCAAGCCTCGGGGCGCCAAGTTCCTCAACAAGTCGCGGCAGACGGTCACGCTCGGCGAGCGCACCAACATCTCGCACGACACGGTGCGGTTCCGCTTTGTGCTCCCGGACGCGACCCCGGTGCTCGGCCTACCCGTCGGCAAGCACTTCAAACTCTTTGCGCCCGCGCCAAAGGGAGTCGTCGACGGCCAGTGGAACGGCCGCGACGACCCCGAGGACGGGGAGAAGGAGATCGAGCGCAAGTACACGCCGACGACGTCGGACGACGAGGTGGGGTACGTCGACCTGGTGATCAAGGTGTACAAGGGCGGCGTGATCGACCGCTTCCCGGACGGCGGCAAGATGTCACAGGCGCGTGACACTTCCGATAAGCTTCTGCCGCTCTCGCGGCCCGCTCCCGCGCCCGCGAGAGGGCTGCGATTCCTCGACACACACCGTCCGGACGCGCTCCCTCGGTGCTGATGGTTCAGAAGACGCGCAATTTACAGCGTTACTGGAACCAACCTCGCCGCCGCGCACTGCCGCGCGCCGCTCCCCTCCCCAGCCTTGCCCCAGCCCGACCCGCCCGAGGCCCGGCTCTCGCCCGCCCGCAGTACATGGACTCGCTCAAGGTCGGCGACACGATGGACATCCAAGGGCCGATCGGGATGCACGAGTACCTCGGGGCCGGCCGGTTCAAGAGCGGCAGCAAGGAGCTGGCCTGCAAGCGGCTGGGGATGATGGCGGGCGGGACCGGCATCACGCCCATGCTGCAGGCGACGGCCCCCAACCCGCTCCTCCTCCTATCCCCTCTCCTCTCCTCCCCCACACCCCTTCTCCTACCCTCCTCCTCCTCCTCCTGTCTCCCCTCCTCCCGCCCTTCCCCGCGACGCCGCGACGACACCCAGCTGCTCTCCACGCCCAGCCGCGCCGCCGCCGCCGCAGGTCATGGCGGCCATCCTCAAAGACCCGTCAGACAAGACTCAGATCTCGCTGCTGTACGCCAACCAGACAGAGTCCGACATCCTCGTCCGCGACATGCTCGACGAGCTCGCCGCGAAGCACGCCTCGCGCCTCAAGGCTCGCACCTCACGCCGCCGACCGCCGCCCAGCGCCGCCGCCGCCGCCGCCGCCGCCGCCGCCGCCGCCGCCGCCGCCGCCGCCGCCGCCGCCGCCGCCGCGGCGCCGCCGCCGCACGCACACACGCACACACACGAATGCGCAACACGCACACGCACACGCACACGCAACCTCGGCTGACCTCGGCTGACCTCGGCTGACCTCCGCTGACCTCGGCTGACCTCGGCTGACCTCGGCTGACCTGCCCAGGTGCACTACACGCTCGACCGGCCGCCCGCCGGCTGGAAGTTCTCGTCTGGCTTCATCACCGAGGAGATGATCTCGGAGCACCTGCCCCCTCCCGCCGACGACACACTCGTCCTCATGCGAGAGAGACTAGCCGAGACTAGCCGAGACTAGCCGAGACTAGCCGAGACTAGCCGAGGCTAGCCGAGAGGCGGCAGACAGTTCAAGGACACGTCCGCGACACCCCTGCAGGTGCGGCCCGCCGCCCATGATCAAGTTTGCGTGCATAGCCAACCTCGACAAGCTCGGCTACAGCAAGAAGTCGTACGTCGCCTTCTGAGGGATGGTTGACGGCGGCGCTCATGTCGCCAGCGCATTTGCGCAATGCCCGCCGTGGCGCCTCCGCGGGGAGGGTGCCCGACTCCGCGCAGGTCTGCTCGCGCCGCTCCCGCCCAGCCCGCCGCCGCATTCTGCTCTGGAGCATGCCCCACGTCACGCCACGCGCCCACCACGCCTCCTCACGCTCTGTCGCGGTCCGGTTGAGCTCTCCGCCCTCACTCCATCCTCCCCAGCCCCTTGAGAGCGCTCGCGAGCCTGTCGTTGGCGCTCGTTCCTCGTGTTGGTCGAACACTATCAGTGCTGTACATAGAGCTACCCACCCCCGTTTCCTTTTGTGCGGCTTCCCCTTGCCGTAATGCGTAAACATAAAAAAGAGCGAGAAGCGGGACGAATCGCCCGCCAAAGAGCGAATCCCGCGCGCCGCGGGAAATCGGCCCGCCCGTGTGGTGTAAAAGCGAAGTAAGCCCCGTGTCGGGTTACTTAGTGTCCTGCCCACACAAAAAGAACCCTGCACAAAGTCGGCCCGGAGGGCGGGGGCGCAGGTAGAGGTAGGGCTGGCGTGGGGGTCCTCAGGTAAAGGTAAACCTGTCTCAGACCGCCGGAGGTAGAGGTAAACGGAGCCCACGTGCGTGAGGGGAGGTAAACGTACGCGTGAACGTGCCCTGCTGAGGGCTCCCCCGGACGCGCACGCAAGGCCCCGCGAAGGCCCCGCGAGAGCGCTTCGCCTGCGGCGCGCCTGCCCGGCCATGGACCAGGCTTCACCGCCGCTTGCCGGCGGCTGATCGCATCGCCTACCGCATCGCGAATGACCAGTGCCGCGACCACTTGACCTTGCACTGCCTGCCTGCTGACCCGGTGCAAAGAATCTGCGTCTCAGCTCTTCGGCGCATTGATTGTGCATGATTGCTCGAGTGGCTCGAATTGGCATCCACCGCAATGCGAACATGACTGGAGAGCATATGCAACACGGACGCAGGCTTGCCGTTTGCGGCGTCGGTTATCAGAGGGGTCAGGTCATAGTGACGCGCTCGATGGGTTGCTGCATTGACGCAGACAGCAGAAGCATCGCAGCGGAGACCTTCTTATGAGTGGCGGCTCGCACCATGCGGCAGTGCGGACACCAGGTGCGTGGTTTAAGAGCCATTTCGATTTTGTGGTTTTTCAATTTATGTATTTTTAGCTTACTGGGAGAAAAGAGAGAGGTCTCTCTCTCTCAGTGTATGTGGCTCTTACGTACATTCCCGTAGGAGGACTCTGCTGACAGGGTTTGCGATGAGGAGCGACCCGAAGGGTTTCTCGTTTTTTGGCACTGTCTACCAACTTTGGTACAAATCGACTTGGTCTGGGCACTGACAGCTGAGCCCTGCGTTGTGTTTGAAAGTGTAGAAGGGAAGGCAGCATGTCAGGCTGCGAACTCCGCAGTGCCAGTGCGCCGAAGAGCGGATGGCGCCGAGGAGAGACCATTTATTTCTAGAAAACGCTGTCGAGATCAGGTGTGTGTTCTTCTTGCTTGGGCGGACCTGATGCTGAAATTCTGGAAAACCCCGGCCGGCCTCTTCCCTGCCCCTACCTACCTACCTACCTACCTTACTTACTTATGGGAAACTAAAAAAAGAAATCACGGGCTGGGTGAAGGTGGGGTACTATACCAACTAGAGTGGTGGTTGGTGGTACTCTCCTGCAACCACAGTCCTTCTTGTGACATGGCAGGCCACTCTCAAGCCCTACAAGCATCAGATCACCCATTTGGGGAGGGTTGACATCGTGATTTCCGCGGAAATTTTCTTTTTTTGCTGGGAAAATTCCAGCTTGAAGAGAGGGAAAACCCCGACGGGAGGGCCCAGAACTACCCTACCTACCCCGGCATCAGGTCCGCCCAAGCAAGAAGAACACACACCTGTCGAGATCCAAAATTTTCCTCGCTGCGCGCCCAACCGCCATGGAGCATGGTGGGCACGCAGCGCGGGGCGCCTGGCGGCGCCCATTTTTTGAAATGTCTGCCACTCGCCGAAGCTGATCTCAGAAATACTCGTGCGTCTGCGCATTTTATTTTTCCTTCTCCACGAGCCGGCGAGTGAAAATCGCAGATGCTCTATCGTACGCCGGCGGCGAGTGAAAATCGCAGATGCTCTATCGTTAACTTAGTATCGAGATCACATCGAGATCACTCGAGATCACTCGAGATCCCCCACTCGAGATCACGCACAGGTAAATCACGGCTACTTCAGAGGTAGAGGTAAAGGGCCCACGGCTGCCCAAGAGGTAAAGGTAAGAGGGCCGCAGGCCCTCAGAGGTAGAGGTAACCTAGACCCCTCCTACCCGGCCCTCTGGACCGAACAAAGATCGCAAGGGGGGGGACCTGTTCTTTTTTACCCACCTCACAGTAGAGAGGTGTCCGTTTTTATTTATTTATTTATGTGTTAGAGAGAGAGAGAGAGAGACTTTTAGCAATACCAAACAACTCTAACTAACACTCACACGTCATTTGTGGGGCCTGGAGGCTGGAGCCCTGTTCACGCGCGCGCGAGACGTGCAGACAGGGTTGCCAGGTGAGAGCGAATGGCGCGCTTCACGCCTCGCACAACAGAGAGAGAGATGCGCTCTGCATGGTGGGACATAAAAGAGAGCGTTTGTGTTAGTGCCAGTGCGCTGGCGGCACTTGGGACTTGGAGCACGAATGCGATTAAATAAATAAATAAAACGGGCACGCCAAACGAGGAATAGGTATAGGAGAAGGACAGGGTCCCCACCTGCACGAGCAGGATCATTGGAAGGACGATTAGGAAAGAAAGAAAGAAAACAGACAACCCAAGGGAGGGATGGGAGGACGGCACGCCGCCACCACACACAGGGATTTTAAGGAGAGGTGTGTGGTGCGCTAGCCGTCGCCCACCCTAGGGAGTCTGCCTCTTCCTATCTCTCTTCGCAGTCTCTCGCCGCTTCTCGCTGCAACCTTCATGCCACCCCGCGGTCGTCCCACTCTCGTCGTTCTCTCCCTTGTCATTTCCCTTCCTCTGTCGCGTCGTTCTCTTCTGCCTCGTCCTGTGACGCCGCCGCCTGCCGGTCCCTTGTTCTCGCGGCTTCTTTCGCCTTTCGGCGCAACTCCGTCCTCCTCGCGGCGTATCCTGGCCCCTCGAGTCTATCGAGCTCTCCTCGATCGAGCAAGGACGAGTCTTCTGACGCCCACTGCGATCATTTGCCACCCAGTCATATCGTTGCTCAGGTCCACTCTCTCTTCGAACACTTGAGCCTTCACGGATGATGCCGGCGCTGGGGTCCCCTTCGGGTGCATCGTGACATCTGACAACTGGATTTCCACTGCGCACTGGTTCGTCCTCCTCGGAGTCATCTTCCCCGTCCTCCTTCCGCTCGGCTCTTCGCTCGGTACGTTCGGTGTGGCTCACCCTCCATGCCGTGAACAGGCGCTTTATCCACCCTATATGAAGGACGCGGCAACAGCAATTCTTTTACCTGTGTTAGTGCCAGTGCGAGCCAGTCCCGTGCCCAGTCCTGTGCCCAGTGTCGTGCGAGGGAGTGCTTGTAAAATTCTTTTAGGCGCGCCAGCCACGAGTCACGACCCACCTACCTCGATGGGCCGCTCGTCCCGCGAACTACACAAGGTGATCGTGGTCGGCCTCCCGACCACCTCCACCACCGAGGACCTGCTCAAGCTCGTCAAGCCGTACGGCAACGCGCTCGAGGCGGCGCATGCCGTCGACGCCGAGGGCAAGCCTCGCGGCTTTGCCTTTGTGCGCTTTGCCGACGCGGACGCGCAGCAGGCCGCCATCGCCGGGCTGGACAAGTCCGACCTGGGAGGCCGGACACTGAACGTGCGCGCAGTCGAGGACCGCAGCGCCGGCGCCGCCTCGGCCGCCGCCAAGGGCAGGCCGTGCTTTGACTTTGCGCGCGGCAAGTGCTCGCGCGGCGCGGCGTGCAAGTGGGCGCACGTCAAGGTTGCGGACGCGGCGGCCGCCTCGCGCCGTCCCGACTGGCAGAAGACGCGCCCGGCGGTGGGCGCCGCGCCGGCGGACCTCTTTGGCTCGATCCCGGACGACTATTGCCGAAAGTACCAGCTGGGCAAGTGCCACCGCGGCGGCGCATGCCGGTGGAGGCACGAGATCTGGATGCCGGCGCAGGACGCGGCGGCGGCGGCGGCGGCGGCGGCGGCGCGCGGTGCGGACGCGGCCGAGGACGCGGACGTGGGCGATGCGGGCCGCACGAGCAAGAAGGCGCGGCGCATCGGAGGGGAGGACGAGCCGCCGCCCGCCGCGGGCGGGGAGGTGGGCGAGCGCGCGCGCGGGCCCGAGATCGGCTTCGGCGCGCAGCCACCCGCCGCGGCGATGCGAGCCACTTTGACGGCCGCGCTGGAGCGCAAGGAGGCGGCGTGGCGAGAGGCGCACCCCGAGGCGGAGGGCGAGCCGGTGCCCGCAGAGGCGCTGCGGCGCGACGTGGCGTGGAGCGCGATGCGCCGGATGCTCGAGAGGTGTCCTCGCGAGGTGGTGGGTGAGTAAGGCGCGCTCTTTGCCCTTTTCGTTTCCCTGCGGCGTGGGTTTTTTTTTCGACGGGCTCTCCATTTCGCACCAGACCGTCCCGGGCCACAGGTGGGGGGTGGAGGCGCGCAGAGAGAGGCGAGAGCCGCCCTTCGCTTCCCCCGCCGGCTGCGTCGCTTGCCCGCCCGTCCTCCTGCCCCGTCCTCCTGCTCTCTCTGCTCTCCCTCCTACCAGCTGCCAGAGCCGGCGGCGCCGCGCCACTGTGTCTCTCGTCGGATCAAAGCGCGGCGTCGAGCTCGCTCTCTCGGCTCGCATCGCCGCCGCAGCCGCTGATCCTCGTCGCCGCCGCCTCGGCGATCTTCGCGCCGACACCAGCGCCATCCGCGCTCGCCGACTCGCCCGCCGCCTCGCTGTCCATGGCCTCCGCCCGGTCGCGCGCCCCCTCGAGCCAAGCGACCATGCGCCTCTCGAAGGTGTCGACCTCGCGCGCGCTCCCCAGCTGCACGACCGCGCCACTGTCCGCCCCTCCCTCCTCCTCCTTCTTGAGCCGCTGCGCCGCGCCCGACCAGGACCGCTGCGCGGCAGCCGCAGCCTACAGCAGCAGCACACGGACCTTCCGGCGGCGGAGACCAGAGATCGTGCAGGGCGCATGCCTGCACCTCGCGTGAAGGGACAGGGGGGGCTACCGAGTACAGTCACTAGCGCCGCTGGCGGCGGAATGGTGCGCCCCCTCTCGAGCGCCGGCTGGAATGACACGGGTGGTGGCTGAGTGCTCCAACGAGGTGTCTCTCCGGCATCTAGCGGCCGCCGCCTCCTCCTGCGCCGCCGCGACCGGCTCGAGTGCGAGGTAGAGCGCGTCGTCGCGCTTGTCGCGCCCGGGCGCCGCCTTGCCGCGCCCTCTGCCCGCCTTCCCCTCGGGGGGCTTCCCGATCCGAGCGAGCAGCGCCGGCACGTCCACCAGCGAGAAGGAAGGGCCGGCGGCCGAAGCAGCCGGCGGAGCCTGCAAAGTCACCCCATCGCCCGAGGCGTCCGCCGCCGCCGCCGCCGTCTCTGCCGCCGCCTCCGCCGCCGCTGCCTCCGCCGCCGCCGCCTCCGCCGCCGCCACAACCTCCGCCGCCGCCGCCGCCGCCGCCTCCCCCCGCGCCGATCGTCGGCCGGCTGGGGGCGGAGGCTTTGGAGGCGGGGGGGCGGCCTTGGCCTTGGCGCCGCCGCCCGCGCCGCCCTTTTGAGCCGCCGCCTTGCCGCGCCCCTTAGGAGGCAGCCGCCACTCCTTGCCGCACTGGCGCTCGCTGAACACCTATCCGAGACGAGCCGAGATGCCCCGAGGGGACCCCAGCCGGGCCCGAGACTGGGCGCATGTCTCACGGCCTCGACAAACTCTTCGTCGAGCGTCTTTCCGTCGGCGTGGTACACGATTGCGACGAAGCGCCCTCGGCCGCCGGAGAGCACGCGCGAGACGAGGGCCCTCCGCCACTCGACGGCGCCTGTGGACGTGTCTCGGACATGTCATGGACGTGTCGCGTGTCCGACGAGGCCCCTCCCCCGCGGACGGCGCCTCCCTCCTCCACCTCCACCTCGATGTGCTCCCCCTCGGTGACCGCCGCGCGCTCGAGCACCGACGCCTGCGCCGCGCGCCGTGGGCGTGCCGCGGACGTGTCTTGGACGCGCCGTCTCCCCGTAGCAGCTCTCGATCCGCATCCCCGCACAGCCGATCTCGGGCGATCTCGGTCATCGCGGCTGATCTCGCACCTCGCCCCGCGGATCGGGCACCAGCCGGTAGACGCGCTCCTCGAGAGGAGAAAAGTGGAAATAGTGCGCGCCCGCCGCGTCGCGGCCGAGAAAGCGCGCGCGGCCCCCGCCCTGCGCCGCCGCACTCGCGCCCTCCTGCCTCGCCGCCTCGGAGACGATGGAGCGCTGCTCGAGCAGCGCCGCGTGGCAGAGGGCGTGTAGCAGCGCGCCTGCAGCAAGGCTCCAGAGAAAGCTCGGGGCTACCTCATCGCCGCGCGCGGCAGAGAGCGGTCCGCAGCAGCGCGCCGCGCATCGCCGGCGGCAGACCGGCGAGCCCGCTCTGCCCCTCGCGCCTACGGGGCAGATACCGACAAGGTTCACGGACGGTGCCTTCCCGCCTCGGCCAACCCGCGCCGCCCCTCGCGCCGCCGCAGCGTCCGCGCCGCCTCGCGTACGTCCCCGAGCGAGCTGACGATGGCCTGCAGCTCGAGGTTGGCTCGTTGCTCGAGGTGGGCTCGTTGTCGGCAGGGAGTCCACGAGCCATCCTCGAGCTCATCTCGGCGGATCTCGGAGGCTCTCGGCGGATCTCGCCTGCAGCTCCCCCCCCTCGAGGTACGGCTCGAGCTGCTCCGGGATGGCCTCGTCCGACTCGTCGAGTCGCCGTGCGAGTGCCATCTGCCCGTCCCAGTAGCAGAGTGCGCCCGCCAGCACCTCCTCGACCGACGCCGCGCGCGAGCCTGGGGAACGCGCCGCCAAGTGGGTAGGTCAACCTGCGCCCTCTCTCGAGATCAACTCGATCTCGGCTCGATCTCGGCTCGATCTCGGCTCGATCTCGCCGTCGACGCTGTGCGAGAGCGGCAGCCGCGCTAGGCGGAGGAGGGCGGCACACGCGTGCAGCAGGTACGCAGAGACGCGCGGCAGGCATGCGAGGCCGACCTGCAGGGGCGAACATTGCTCTCGACGAATGAATGGACGCGACGCGGCGGGCGAGACCAGTCCGAGGGGGGAACGAGACCAGCCTCGATCTCGTGCGAATCTCGTGCGAATCTCGTGCGAAACTCGGGCGAATCTCGGCGAATCTCGCGCACCTCGAGCTCAGGCAAACAGAAGGGCGGCAAGCCGAGGTGGTCGCCAAACGAGGCAAGGAACTGGCCGGCGGCGACGCAATCGGCGGACGAGCGCACCTGTAGGGACGGGTGCTGGACGGGTCACGGACAGACACTGGACGTGTCCTGGACGTGTCGCCCCGGTGAAGACGGGCCTCGCTGATCGCCGCCGCGTCGAGCGATGCGACCCAACTCTCCGCCAGCGCGCGCTGCCGCTCGCGCACCGCGCGCCGCTCCGCGTCGGCCGCCGCGCGCTGCCGCGCCTTGCGCCAAGTGCAACCATCTCAGCGACTCTTGGTCAAACCTTGGCGACTCCCGGCTCCCGGCGACTCCCGCGCCTTTTCCGCCTCGACAAGCGCGAGGGTGTTCGGCGGCTGCGTCTCGATGCGAGCGCGCGAGGAGCGGCGTCTCCCCTCCGCATCGCAGCCGTCCTCGTCGCCGCCGCCTCCGTCCGAGTGCGCAGGCGGCGGCAGCCCGAGCACGATGCAGTCCGCGTCGACGGCGGAGGCGCGGGCGCGAACCTGCCTTGGCAGCGTCAGCACGACCTGCTCGAGGAGAGAGGCTCAACCGCCGAGGTTCGCCGAGGTTCGCCGAGGTTCGCCGAGGTTCGCCGAGGTTCGCCGAGGTTCGACGAGGTTCGGAGGTTCGCCGAGGTTCGACGACGAGGTTCGCCGAGGTTCGCCGAGGTTCGCCTGCTCGAAGACGAGGTCGAGCCGCTCGCACTTTCTCGCGACAGCGCCCCCGTTGAGAGGGCTTCCGTGCGCGAGGTAGCACGAGGCAAAGACGTGCCGGACCGCGCACGCAAAGGCGAAGATGTCGCCGAGCTCGCCGGCGAGCAAGCGGTCGCGCACGTGCAGCAGCGTGAGCAGCGGCGGCGAGGCCGCCGCAGCCTCGCTCGGCGACAGGAACGGCCGCGAGAAGGAGAGGTGGCGAGGCGAGCACATCTCCTGCAGAATCTTGAGCATCGCGCGGCGCGACTCGTCCCACTCGAGGTCGAGCTCCTCGACGGCCTCCTCGCGGAGCGAGTCGGCGGCAGCGCGCGCCTCGGCGTCCGCCTTGAGGTCGAGCTCCGACTTCTCCGCCGCCGGCCGCCCGTGCGGTGCCGCCCCGCCTTCGGCATAGCCGCCGCCGCCGGCGGCGGCAGCGGGGGAGGGGGCGTCGGATATGAGGGCGAAGGCGGCCGCGTCTTCCGCCTCCACCAGCTCGCCGAGGGAGCGAGAACCCCGCTCCCGACGCGGCGGTGGCTGCCACCCATAGGCGAACTGGTCGGCGGACCCCACACACCGCCGCCGCTTCTGCTCTGGCTTCACCTGTCCGCCCCGCGCTCGGCCGGCCTTTGCGCCACGCGAGGAGGGGCGTGAGGACGTAGGCGAGTCGTCGGAGAATGAGAAAGAGCTAGCTCGCTTCTGGCCTGCGTTGGCGCGTCGCTTCCGCGGCGACCGTGGCGATGTGGGCTCGTCTCTGTCCGCCTCCGCCTCGCCGTCGACGTGGTCGTATGCGGGCTCGGCGGCGGCTTCGTGGCCGCTGCCACCCAGCACGGCTAGAGGCGTAATCGTTGCCTGCGATGCCCCACTGAAAGAAAATTATCCTGCATGCCCCACTGAAAGAAAATTATCGATGAACACTTTCGATAGACCGAAAGTAAGATCGTTCGGTGCAGAAACCCCGGCCATGCCCATGTAACGCAATTGTGCTCGATTTTTTTGATTTTTTGGTCGAGAAGTGTCTCCAAGTCTTCTGGACCCATCGATGGCCGTCGCCTCGACGCCGCTCGTCGCGGCACCATCGTGCCCGGCCTGGGCGAAGCATCGTCGCGGGCGCCAGCCGCAGTTCGACGGCAAGCTTACTGCACGGGTGCAGCCACGTCCCAAAAAAATAAAATAAAATATTCTTAGCTTCAAGCCCCCCTCCGAGACTAGAGACAGAACCCAGAGATACATACGTCAAAGGGACTGCCCCCCGCCCCCACTTGCCCTGACTGCACAGGATAGCGTGCCCCGAAGACGGCGACACATAGCGGGCCTGCGGGGGACACCACGCAAGGAGAGGGTGCGAAGGCTCGTTTGGGTGCTAGGTGGGACCATGAGGGGGGGTGGGCGAGGTCCTGTGGGGGTGAAATGTTGCGCGGCGAATTCGAACCTACCCCCTCGCCGCGCCGATCCTCACGCGGAGGGTGAAAACCCTGTGGGAGAAACCCCCCCGCGGTCGGCAGTCTTCAGAGTGGACCCCCCCCATGACCCCCCCCCTCCCCAGCCTCCCCTGTGCATCTCGCACCCCCCCCCCCGCTCCCCATCGGTGACTCACGAAGGACACGGACACTCGGGGTGAGGGGGTTCCCCCCGCAGGGGGCTTTTGGGGCATAGATTGTTGGGTGGATCGCTCGTGTCCAATCTCGGGTCGATCTCGGGTCGATATCAGGTCGATCGGTCAATCTCGGGTCGATCTCGGGTCGATCTCGGGTCGATCTCGGGTCGATCTCGGGTCTCGGGTCAGTCTTGGGTCGGTCTCGGGGTGGCCTAGAATAAGATCATCCATCGCAAGCACTCATCAGTCAGTCACGACTCACGTCAGTCAAAGCCGCGCCGAGCCGGTCTCGGCGGGAGACCTCGGAGCCGCACACGATGCGGGCGTGCGCGATGGCTCCGTTGGCTCCGTGCCTAAGGCAGATAGATTAGGGTGCGAGCTGCGGCAGCCAGTCGGAGGCCGCGATGAATGACCCAGGGCCGGCGGCGGTGAAGGCGTCCGTCGATGAAGGGATGCCATCGAGGGAGCCAAAGTCCTCCGCGGCTGGTGCACCGGTCCAGTTGTCGGAGTTCGATATCGCAGTCGAATTGGAGACGTTCGGCCCGTTGACGAACTCACGGAATGTGAGCGACTTGGTGCACGCTGGGTTGAGCATCATGGCTCGCACCTCAGGAGGGGTGCCCGCGTGGTTGGGTTGGTCGGATGGCTTTTTGCCGCGCAGAGGCGCTGCAGATCGGCCAGCGCGAGAGACTCATGAGCGTCTGGGTTGAGCGTGTGGGGCCCCAAATCTGCGCCGGCGGCGCGCACATCTGCGCCGGCGGCGCTGCGGTGTATAACGGCGCAGATCTGAGACGGCGGAGAAAAACGGCGAACTTTTTTGCTCGCACCAAATACGCGTTTTGCATGGTTTTCGCGCCCCACGGCCGGCCCAGTTCGCCGCCCGGCCCGCCCGTCCGCCCGCCGCCTACGGTGCCCACCCCGCGCCCCCGGAGCCCGAAAACGGGGCGTCGCGAGCTCGCGACGCCGAATTATCCTCGAAATCACACCACATAGTGGTTACGGTTGGCCAGAACTGGACGGACGGAAACGGCCCCCCCTCTCATGGTTGACCCTGGGCATGGCCTCTCTGGGGGTGAGCTGGGTCGGCCTCCTCCGGGTCTGCAACTCGCAAGGCGGGTCCGCGGTAGTAATCCAACAAAAAAGAAAATCGAGAATGTCGATCTGCAGCCCGCACAAGCTCCCGCAAGCACGTGTGTGTACATGCTCGCTCTCGTTCTCTCGTCCGCCTCTCTCCTGATTGGACGCCCTCCGCTGGCCTCGCCTCGCGCCACCGTACGGCTGTGCGCTGCGGAGGCTGTGGTGGCAGAGCCGGCCGAGGAGGCGGTCGCAGTCACTGCCGAGGAGGTGGAGGCGCCGGCCGAGCCGCCCCGCGTGCGGTGGGAGCACCTGTTCGCGGCTGACCTCGCGAGCTGGGAGTCCATCGACCAGCCCGAGGCCAAAGTTGCGCTGGAGGAGGAGCTCGAGCGCATGGAGGCGCGCGCGCGGAGAGCCCCACTCACACCGCACAGCCGCACATGCCTGGAGATCCCTGAGCGGGCGAGTGCCGCCGTCCGTCCCGCGCCGCGCCCGTCCGCTCCACCCCGTGCGCGCCCCGTCTCCCCTCCTCAGGCTGGCTCGGCGGCCGAGCTGCTCGGGCCGGCGGCGGTGCGCGAGCAGCTGATTGGCTGCTGGAAGCTGCTGCTTGCGCCCGAGGCTGACGCCGCGATGAGGGAGGGGGTGACGGCGGGCGCCTCGGCGCCGCACCTGTCGCTCTGTGGCCACTTCCAGACCTTCTCCAAGCCGGACCCGATGGACGTCCTCACCGGCAAGCCGGCAACTTTCATGGAGACGTGCGAGGTCGTGGCCGACAGCAGGGTGGGGCGCGCCTTCTCCACGACGGTCAAGGGCGGCTTCCACGTCGACGCCGACCCGCTGGGCGGGCTGAGGATTGTCGAGATTTACACGCAGCGCGACGGCGCCGAGGAGGCCCTCCCGCCGAACCGGTGGAACTGCGCGCACGTCGGCAGCGAGATCCGCGTCGCGCGCGCTCCCGGAGGCGGCCGGCGGGTCTATTGCCGCGTCGATGCCGAGGCGATGCGTGCCGAGCTCGCGCGGCTGGCGGCAGAGGCGGTGGAGGTGGACCCAAAGTGGGCCGAGCAGGAGGCGGAGCAGGCGGCGGCGGAGGGGGCGGTCGAGGAGGTGGAGGACAACCGGCCACTGTGGCAGAAGCGGATCGACGAGGCAGACGGCATCCAGCGCTCGGCCAACGGCACACCCATCATCAACCACGGCCCGATCGGTGGCAGCAACGACGGGCCGCGCACGCAGTGAGGCGGGTGGGGCTGGGGCGGTGGTGTGGGGGGTGAGGGGTGGGAGGGCTGTGCGGCCAAGATCGAAGATGCGGGGATGAGGTGGTGAGAACGTGGGGCGGCACGGGCAGGGGTGCACCCCCCAGAGTGCCAGAGAGCAATTCGTCTTTCGCACAAGTTTCTTGTGGCATAAAAATAGAGGCGCGCCCTGAAACGCGCTTCATTCCCGGGGGCCCCCGTATCTAAATTGTAATAAAAGGTTATCTAGATTACGTGGCTGGGTTCACAGCGATTGTACCCACCGGGGTAGGTAGGAAAATTGGGGGAACACTTGACGGTCGCGGCCTTCCGACTCGCGCCTCCGCCTCACTGGCACTATTGTAGCCCTGGCCGGTGCGCGTGCAGAGTTGAAGTTCCGGAGTAAAAATTCGAACGCGTTCTCTCGCGGTGACCAAAAAATGTCCACCTCAGAGGCACCTCCGGAGGCAGGCCGCTGCACGCCGGCGACGCAGCTCCAGCTGTCGAACTGACCCGCAGCTCCTCTCAGAGCGGGAACTGTGATGAAAGTTGACTGAGGCGGTTGTCAGGAATCATCATACGGATCACATGGTGGCTCTCTCATGACGGGAGACCGCCCGACCACTCCTGGGTGGCACTGCCACCGGTGTCGCTCGACGTCCTGTCGACAGCGTGCCGACAGCGACACAGACCATGTGGGACGCGTCGAGTATCGACCTCTACTGCTTACCCAGCCTTCGAGTGTACCCTGGCTATGGTCCCACACCTACTGGTGTCCATCTCAGAGACCGCAGGAGGTCATGAGGGTCGATGGGAGTGCCAACCCCACAATGCCTAAAAACCCAGCCCAGTAATACAGAGATAAGTGAGAGAACAAAACACAAGAATGAAGATCTCCCCGGCGCGCGGGGCACGTGTGGGCCGGAGGTCCCATACGCCATAGAGAATCTCGTTCCATAACGGCTTTATACAGAAGTGTGTAGTGTGAATCATAAAGTGTCCTAGTGACTAGTGAACTTCTCGAGAACGTATCGGCTAGAGTTGTGCACATCTTGACTTGTCACTTGTCCTCTTGTCCTCTCTCGTGGTTGTGGTTTTCGAGCGGTTGAGGTTTGTGTGCACTGACTCTCGTAGTTGGTCTTTCGGAGTCGCCGATCCATGGCGCGCGTAGCTATGACAGGGACCGCGGCCGCGGAACCGGTGGCGGACGGGGCTGGTGCGCAAGCGCCGGCCACCGACCGTCGTGCTGCCAGGGATGCGCAGCAGACGCTGGAATAGCTCCGATCGCGCGCGCAACTGGAGGACGCGGTGATGATCGCAAGGGTCGCAGGTGCGTCGCAGGTCAGGGTGATAAGGCCTGGCTACGCGACCATCGAGGTCGACTTGAAGCACGAGAAGGCCGCGGGGGCGACCGCGAGTCGGTGCAGGCGGCGGAGCGCTCGTACGTCGAGCGCACCGCGCCGAAGAAGAAGGAGCTCACCAAGGAGCACAGCTCGCGGCAAAGGCCGCGGCACGCAAGGATAAGAAGACCCGGCAGAAGGAGCGCCGGGCGAAGGAGGCCGCGAGCGAGGCCGAGCGCGCGGAGCGCCCGCGCGCGCAGCTGCGCGAGAACATCCAGTACGTGGTGGCCGGGCTGCGGACTGCAGCCGCGCAGACGCGCAGCCAGGCCGGGTCCAAAATCGGGGTCGAATACTTCCTGCCCCCGGAGAGGGACGACGGGTATCGACGCGGCCCCAGCAAGGTGTAAGACGGACCGTGGCGACGACGGTCGCTCGCGAACGAGCTGGCCGGGCGCGGCAAGATTGATGCGGCATGCCGCGACCAAATGGTCATGCACCTGATGATGGCCGCCGGCCCCTCGGCGCCGGCCGACGCCGTGTTCAGGTTCAAGGCTGGCGAGGCGATGCAGACCTCTCGCCCGACCTCCGCGTCGGGCGAGAACGACGACGAGGACGCCGACCGCTCCGAGGAGTATTCCGACGACGGGAGGGTGTCCGACTAGCTGGCCTCACCCATACCTTACCCCTTCTCCCCCCCCCCCCCCCTTCCTGCGACCCCCCAGGCTAGATGGAGTAGTCAGATGACGATTCTGCCCCACATACAGCCCCTTACCCCTTCATCCTCGCCTCGCTGCGTGGTGTTTCTGAACACGTAGACGTCCACGCTGTGAGGGTTGTGTGCGGGTCCTGTGTCTGGGAGGGAGGGCACCGGGCCGGTGCTTGCACTTTGAATGCCGTGGGGCTTTTGCCCGTGTCCGGGTGTGGAGATGCGAGGGTCGCCCCCCCTTGCCCCACCACTTTGTGTGTGTGGAGACGTGTTTACCTTACCTTACTACCTTGACTCCTAAAACAATACAACGAGAAACCTTCACAAAACATCAGCGTGAAGGCAGTACGAATATTCTCGCCGTCTCGGGTGGCGATGCAAAGGTGACGTCCACTTTCAAAGCGGAGGTCAATGAGGCCAAGAAGGAGTCGAGAGAAGCCGCGGCTGTGATTGCTTCTGCTGAAGCTCCCGCGCTCTCTATCACGCTCGCACTCGCCGTGCCGTCGTGATTGTCAACCAGAGCAACGATATCCGTCCGGGCAACGGTCACGCCGGACGCGGCAAAAGCTGGAATCATCGCCGCCCTGACCGCTTCTGTATCGATAGCATCTAGCTTGACGGTAATCGTCACCGTGTGGCCATCGCCATTGTCATGAAGAGCTAGAAATTGAGTAGGCGAGTAGGCAAAGCCCTGCACCGAAAGGGCCTCAATGATGGCACGTTCAACCTGTGGAAGATCGAGCGTGCCTGATAGCGATCGAGCGTGTCGTAAGCGGGAGCGAGCGCCGAGGTCAAGTTGGAAGGAAATGCTGCCAGAAAGAGACTCGCCAGGATTTAGAGGGGGTAGCGGTGGGGGAAACGGTGGAGGCGAGGGTGGGGGCGGCGAGGGTGGGGGCGGCGAGGGAGGCGGCGGTGAGGGTGGAAACGGCGACCCTCTAGACGCCAAGTGAGGCGACGCTGACTTTGGAAATGGCAATGACTCGGA
>NW_005201792.1:40215-40431 GCF_000372725.1 Emiliania huxleyi CCMP1516 | reverse complement strand
GCACGCGTTGCCGAAGAACGGTGCCGACGACGTCGACGTAGACCACGCCGGCGGTGACGGTGGCGGCGGTGACGGTGGCGGTGGCGAGGGCGGCGGCGAGGGTGGGGTTGCTGAGGGCGGCGGGGGAGACGGCGGCGGCGGCGACGGTGGCGGCGGCGAGTGTGGGGGCGGCGACGGCGGCGGCGGCCACTGCGGCGCCGAGGGTGGAGGTGACGA
>NW_005201792.1:35896-36183 GCF_000372725.1 Emiliania huxleyi CCMP1516 | reverse complement strand
GCGGCGAGGGTGGGGGCGGTGAGGGCGGCATTGAGGGTGGAGGTGGCGACGGTGGCGGCGGCGAGGGTGGGGGTGGCGACGGTGGCGGCGGGGAGGGCGGCGCCGAGGGTGGGGTTGGCGAGGGCGGCGGGGGAGACGGCGGCGGCGGCGAGGGGGGCGGCGGCGATGGTGGCGGCGGCGAGGGCGGCGGCGGCGAGGGCGGCATTGAGGGTGGGGGCGGCGAGGGCGGCGGCGGCGAGGGCGGCGGTGGCGAGGGCGGCGGCGGCGAGGGTGGCGGCGGCGAGGGT
>NW_005201792.1:0-35694 GCF_000372725.1 Emiliania huxleyi CCMP1516 | reverse complement strand
GCGGCGGCGGCGAGGGGGGCGGCGGCGAGGGTGGGGGCGGTGAGGGCGGCGGCGGCGAGGGCGGCATTGAGGGTGGGGGTGACGAGGGCGGCGGTGGCGATGGCGGCGGCGGCGAGGGTGGTGGTGGTGAGGGCGGGGGCGGCGACGGAGGGGGCGGCGAGGGCGGCGGCGGCGAGGGCGGCGGAGGTGCTGGGGGCGGCGGCAGCGGTGGCGGCGGGGATGGCGCAGGCAGCTCTTCAATCTGACAGCTCGAAGGGTCGATCAGGGACACCTCTGATGGTGACAGGGCCCCGCTCATGATCTGAACGAACCGCGGATCGCGGATCGCCTTGACGACGGCCATGGAGTAGCAGCTAGACATCTTGTTTTGCGGAACGCGGAGTGCAAACACAGACCCATCGTATACCTGCGTTCCGGGCGTCAGAGGCGGCTGTGGCGGAGGAGGGCTAGGATTGGTTCCAGTGCGCTCGGCACTGCCGGCCAGTCGGCGAGCTCGGAAGAGCTGCCGGAGTGATCTCACTGGCATGCGGCTGCTGTTCTTGTTCTCGACAGCGGTGTCAGTGCCAGCCTCATCGGCGGTCAATGAGCGCCGCGCTCGTGCTCCCCCGAAGCACAAGGCGGCCACAGCGCACGCCCAGACAAGGCCGTGGCGCTGCATTCAGCTGCGCGCTTGGAGCGGTGGCGTCGCCATCCCTCGACACTCGCCCGTCCCCCAAATCTGAGCCCAAAACGAACCGACGGAAGAGGACGGAAGAGGAACCTCGAGAGCGGACGAGGGCTCGAGGGAGCTCGGGTTGAGGAAGACACACTGAGCACTGAGCACTGGGATAGGGTCGATTGGACCCCTCGATCGTCTCGCCCTCCCTCACTCACTGACTGGTGTGTGTGTTCATTCATTGCACATTTGGGGGGGGGGGTCATAAGGTCATCAAAAAAAATATTCTTAGCTTCAAGCCCCCCTCCGAGACTAGGGACAGAACCACACCAGTATCAGACCAGAGGGACTGCCCCCCGCCCCCACTTGCCCTGACTACACAGGATAGCATGCCCCGATAACGGCGACACATAGTGGGGGACACTGCGCAAGGAGGGGGTGCGAAGGCTCATTGGGGTACTAGGTGGGACCATGAGGGGGGGTGGGCGGGGTCCTGTGGGGGTGAAATGTTGCGCGGCGAATTCGAACCTACCCCCTCGCCGCGCCGATCCTCACGCGGAGGGTAAAACCCTGTGGGACAAAACCCCCCCGCGGTCGGCAGTCTTCAGAGTGGACCCCCCCCTCCCCAGCCTCCCCTGTGCATCTCGCACCCCCCCCCGCTCCCCATCGGTGACTCGCGAAGGACACGGACACTCGGGATGAGGGGGGGTCCCCCAGAGAGGGGGCTTTGGGGCATTGTTGGGTTGATCGCTCGTGCCGATCTCGGGTCGATGTCGGGTCGATGTCGGGTCGATCTCGGGTCGATTTCGGGTCGATCTCGGGTCGATCTCGGGTCGATCTCGGGTCGGTCTCGGGTCGATCTCGGGTCGATCTCGGGTCGATCTCGGGTCATGCACGTTGTGTTCGCCTCGTGTGATGGTATTGCTGGTTATTTTGGGCTGTTGCGAGGCTCCTCATGTCCGCGTCGGATATGGCCTTGAGGCTGGTCAGCGCTGCTGTGATCGCGTCTTTGAAGTCTGGCATGAGCCCCGAGACCCCTGTGGTGTCTATCTCGATTATCTGCTCGAATTTCTTCCTGCTCTCTTCCGAGACCTCCGCTGTAAGGTCGGTGTATATCCGATGAGTGTGTTGTAGTCTGATTTTCCCCGCGTATCGCATCGCCGCCCTTCGAAAGGACGTGAGGGCTCTGTAGTATACCTTTTGCCATACAAAGATGTGGCCCTTTTCGACGTTTGCGAAGTCATGGTAGAAGATATTAAATGCGTGTCGTATAAAGGCGCATGCCGCTTCTGGTAGCATGTCTTTCTTTTGGTCTTGATTGAATATTATGGCCCTCTTTAGTTTGTCGATCATGTCGGGCGCTTCCAGCACCTCGTGGCAGAATTTTAGGCATTTTTTCCATAGTGGTTTTGTGTGGCAGCATTTGACTAGGTGCAGCATGCTCTCCTCTTCTCGGTTGCACAAACGGCATTTGTGCTCTGTGAGCGCTGGGTTTCGGTTGCGGACGTTAATCGCTCTGTGGACGTACTTTCTCCACTGCCTCTCCTCGGCGTCGTCTGAGAGCGGGGTGCCGAACGAGCTAAACACTTTTTTAAAGTCGATTCTGAATCGGACCCGCTTCTTCCAGTTTCGTATGCAGTTCGGTTTTGTTTTTCTCGTGATGCGTTTGGTGAGGTGGTCGGTGATGCCGTGAATGGTAATGTCAGAGAGCTTACGTGGACGGCCGTTTTCGGTTTTGCCCTTTTGCCCCGCATAAGGTCATCAAACGAACACGGTACCTTAAGGTAGGTAGGTATACATGTATAAGGGGATCGAGGTGCACGCTGATGATGCATAGTGTCGTCCCCGCTCCATCATCTCCCTTTCATTCAAGACGGTCGCTCGTCGGTCGGCGGAGTCGATCGAGATGGCGGTGTGTGACCGATCGAGCTACAGCAGGAGCTTGTTCAGCACGATCCGGGAGGGTCGAGCAGTTCCTCACTTCCTCACTGGGTGAACTTCAGACTCGGGCTTCTCACCCCTTCACCTTGTTTCGGCTCGCGTGGATTCGTTCGAACCCGACTGACTCTGCCTAGCAGGAGGGGGCGGCCGCTGCAAGCCGGCCTCCCCACCCACCCACCCTCGATCCGGAGGGAGGGGCTCCCATCTCCTCCCGGTCCTCCCACCCGTTCGCTCGCTCACCACCTACCTGGTTGGGCAACGGCTGTGGGGCCCCCGCCTCCCCCTCCTTCGCTTCTTCGGCCGCTGCCCCGCCGCCGTCTCGCGTCCGGGAGGAGGTGGCGGGGTAGGGAGCGGCAAGGGAGGAGGCGGAGGCGGAGGTGGTGGGGAGGGGGGCGGCGAGGCGGACAGATAAACCGTTTTTCGCTTTTCGCCACTTCTGGGCGGGAGGACTCAAAGTCAGCAGTTAACGGTGCGCTTGCTGCGCCCTTTCCCTTCGCCATGCGCTCCTCTCCCGGTCGCGGCCGATGCCCGCGCAAATTTTCGCTTTGCTCCTCCTCACCGTCCGCGCCGCCCCGCCGCCGCACAGACAATCATGGCCAAGCCCGCTGCCAAGAAGCCCGCCGCCGTCAAGAAGGTTCACGCACGCCCGCGGCCCAAAGCCACACCCACACAGTGGCGCGCCGGCGCCGCCAGCGCCCCGGGTGGGCACGGCGCCTCTCTCCGCGCCTGCCCCCTCTTCCTCCAAGCGCGCCCACACGTTTCTCACGCTTCTCACAAGCGGCCGCTGTCTCGCTCGCAGATCGCCAAGAAGCCCGCGGCCAAGAAGGCCGCCCCGAAGAAGCCGGCGGCCAAGAAGGCCGCCCCGAAGAAGGCCGCGGCCAAGAAGCCCGCGGCCAAGAAGAAGTAAGCGACCTGCCTGCGGCCTCGTGCATGTGCAGCCCACCTGGCGCCGTGGCGCGCTGGTTTGGCGTTCGCTGTTGTTGTTGAGGAGGGGGAGGGGCGAGGCTGGCTACCAGGAGAGGGGAGGTCAGCGTCCATGCTTTAAAGACCGCATCGTCGCTGCCTGTCTCCTCGTTACACGTAGAAGAGAGATAGGGTTCTCGGTCTGTCGCGTGAGGCGTGTCTGTCAGAGAAGTAACAGACATGAGACAACCGGTACGGTACTGTAGAAAACAGTATGTCCATGTCGCACATGCCTTCCGCCCAAACAACATTTGTTCGAGATCACACAGTCGGGTATCGCAGTGCCGACTCGGCAGCACACGGCAGCCACACCCGAAAGCGAGAAGAACGGCCGACATCGGTCCGAGACCGAGTCCGATGTCACCATGGCGATGTCCGTGTTCTTTTCTCGGGTCCGTTCTGAGGTCCGTTCACCGTTGGCCTCTTTGTAGGGAAGAATTTTGAAACCCGTCAAGACGTCTGCTGGGGGCAGCTTCGTGACGAAGCCGTCTGCTCCGACCCGTGCGAGCGTGTGCACACCTGGGTTCCTGCACAGACTTTTCACTCTTCCGGATCCGGTCTTCGTCAGACTGACGCACACAGACCATGGCACAGACGGAGACCCGGCGGAGACGCGCAGACAGAGTCAGAGAGATCACGCGTGTGAGGGTGTGAGGTGTGTGGAGCGAGAGTCACACACACGACACCCAGAACCGGACACAGGCCACGCACAGGGGTTGTCACAGCTCACACAGCAGTCAGTCAGACACTTCGCGCGCTTCAGAGCGTGTCCTAGAGCGTGTCACCTCAGATAGTTGCAAGTGCTGTCCCGCAATTCCACACACGCGCGGGCACTGCCTGCGCCGCAGCCCGCAGGGCAGCGCGCCTGGCAGCTGTGAGGCCACGGCCTGCCGGCTCCCCTGTCGCCTGTGCGCGCACTCTCTGCCCGACATTGCACCTCTCGCAGGCGAGGAAGGTAACAGCAACCAGACCGCTGACTGAGGCTCTATAGAGAGAGGTTGAGATATCTCATCCCCGCTAGGCGGCGACACTGCCGGCCGGCTTTGGCGCTGCCCCTTGGGCTTTACCGAGAGGGGAGCTCGTTCGGCCCCGTGCTTTCGATGCGGGAGAGGTGGGCTTGGTGGCTGGAGCCTTAGCGGCCGGTGGCGTGGCGTTCCGGGCGCCAGCCGTGCCAAGTACGGGCGCCGCTGCAGCAGTGGGATGGCCCTCTTTCAGCGCGGCCGCTGGTATGGTTGCTGCGGGTTGCACCAATCGCGCGGCCTTGGTGGCCGTAGCCACGGCGGCCGGAGGAGTGGCGCTCCGGGCGCCAGCCGTGCCGAGTACGGGCGCCGCTGCAGCAGTGGGATGGACCTCTTTCAACGCGGCTGCTGCGGGCTTCACCAGTCGCGGTGGTGGAGGCGCTCGACGTGCTTCAGCTGCTGCTGACAATCGCACGAGCTTTTCGCGACATGCTTTGAGGGCTGGTGTTGAGCTTGTGCACGGCGGCGGCGACGGCGGGCAGGTACTGTTGGTCACTTGCGGCGCCAGGTACGATGCTGTCCGTGCTTGTGGCAGCTTTAGCAGCTCAGAGAGCCGCCTCGACTTTCGCTCCAGCCACTCACGGCTCCGCCGCTCCTCTGCCGCTTGCTTGTTCAGCTCGCGGTGGTGGTTCACCTCGTGCTGCACCTGCGCCTGCGAAAGGGCCAGGAGGAGAGAAAGCGAGATGATCACCATCGTTGCCAACTTGTTCTTTCTCATCCACATGCGAAGCGTCACAGGCACAGCCTCGGGCTTTGACAGCCGCGGCGCCGACATAGCTTCGCCAACTTGAGTCAGAGTCTGAGTGAGAGCCCGCCGTATCAACACGCGGATAGGGTCGATTCCGCATGGTACGGGACCCCTTGCTGCTCTGGTTTCTTCAGGGTTCAGTCTTGAGCACTTGAGCACTATCTTCTCATCTCGTAAAGGGTGAGGCTAACTCAGTGACGGTGTTACAAACTCAAGGGACCCACCCCACGAAACCACGATCGATGGCCAACTGCACTCCAAGTGCTCCAAGATGGACGATGCAAGGGAACCCCCCCCCGGTTGGCGGATGGGCGTGGGGGCGCCCCCCCCCCTTTTTTTTAGGTAGAACTTTTGAAGGGCCCGTAAATTTTTGGCCAAAGAGCCCCAATGGTTGCCCTTGGCATGATGGCTTTTTTGGGGATGAGTTGGTTGGTTTTCTTCGGGGCTTGCAATTCGCAGGGGGGGGCCGTTTCCGAGTAAGCATGAGGGGCCGCACATTGTTGGGTACCCCCCCTGCACTTTTAAAGGAATGGCGGACCCCCCCGCCCCCCCCCCAGCAGAAGCGTTTTGTTGTTGGGGGGGGTGGGGCCCCCCCCCCCAGCAGTTGTTGCTTGGGGGGTCCGGACCCCCCCCCCCCCCCCAGCAGGAGCGCTCTGCCTGTGGGGGGTGCTGGCATCTCTGTACAGACAGCAGCTGTAAGTAAGTAAGTACGGTTAGCGTTCCAGTGGCGAGAATTTATGGTCGATCCCAAAACCAGTGGTCTCACCGGCGTACCCTCCTACTGCCAGCTGCGAGCTGGGCGCGGGGCACGCCAGTCTCTCTTCTACGCCTCTCGTGCCGCGCGCGTTTTCGAAAAAAGAAAAATAGCATCCACTACGACAGCTCAGTCGATCGAACTGATGATGCTCCTTCGACTTAGGGAGCGGTTCAGCTGCTGGGCGGGCTTCAGGCTGGTGCTCACGCGAAAAGGAATCGACGCGATGTGCAAAGCATACAAGAAGGGGAGAAGGAAGAGGAGAGACGCCAGTGATGACGAAGCAGAAACTAGCGCAGACGAGAGCAGGGCAGAGCCGGGGACTGGGGAGCCGGAGCAGACGGCATCGGCCGCCGAGGGAACGTTGGGAAGAGGCACGAGGAGGGCGGCGACCTCGACCGACTATGGAGGACCCGTCGCCAGACGACGCAGGGCAGAAGACGGTGAGGCGGAGCAGACGCGCAGGGCGAGACGAGGGAGGGAGCAGGACTTTGCGGAGATCAGCAGGAGGATGTACGAAGAGATTAGGAGCAGCAGGGACCCGAGGGACCATGTGGAAGACGGCTAGTGCTAGTCCCCCATCGGGAGGACGACCCCGGCTAGTCGCCGACCACACCCACAAAGAACCCTGCACAAAGACCGCAAGGGCGGGGGCCTGTTCCTTTTTACCCATCTCACAGTAGAGAGGTGTCCGTTTTTATTTATTTATTTATCAGTCGATCGATTTCGACGAGCGAGCGACGAGGATCGAGCGGGGGGGGGGGGGAGTGTGGTTCTTGCGGACGGCATGCACAGGGGTGGTCATGGGGTCCCGTACCATGCGGAATCGACCCTATCCAGTGCTCAAAAGTGCTCAAGTCTTAAGGGACGAAACAGATCGGTCGGCCCGACGGCGGGCGGAGAAGACGGGCACTGGACCAGGAAGACTGGGAGAGTGTGAATGGAGGGACACGTGTGTTCAGACGCCCTCCGCGCCCTCCCCCTCCCTCTTTCGTTTTCAGAAAAAAACGGGTGCCCGGAGCCCGGTCAGAGCCCGTCAGTGCCTCGAGTCAGCGCAGCGCCGCGCTCACACCGCGCCATTCCGCGGTGGCTCGCGCCTTTGACGTTTGAGTGTTGAGATGATCGACTCCCCGCTCGACGAGACAACGGTCACCGCGACGATGGACGAACGAGAGAGATCGAGCAGATATACCGCTTACCGCATACATAGGGGAGTGCTCCACACAACGAGAAATATATATACGTTGATGGCGCCAGCGCCTGCTGTTGACAAGTGGGGAGCAGACGGCTTCATCGCGAAGCTGCAGCAGGCGTCTTGACGGGTATCAAAATTCTTCCCTACAAAAGAGGCCAACGGACCCGAGAAATATATAGCAAGTGTACACCAGGCGAGACGCCCGGACCGAATATGCATCGCGACTTCCTCGTAAGAGTTCGAGAGTACTAGCAGCCTCGCAGGTCGTGGCGCGTCCCGTCGCGGGTGCGGCGTGGAGGCGACGTGGCCGACACGAGTGCTGTCATTCGGAGACGGTGGCCCGACGCCCTGCTCGATCCTCCCAGACAGACCAGACCGTAGCGTACGTAGAGTGCCTGCTCGTTGCCTGCTCTGCCGCGACGAGCAAGATCATGCGACCGTAAGTGTGGCAGGGGGGCGGCACCCCCCCCCCCCCGCCCGCCTCCCCTAGCGGCGTCCCCTCACACGCCAAACGGCGGGCAAAGCGACACGGCCCGGCGCCTTCAGAATCACCACATCACCAACCCCGCGCCGTTCGGGAGGCCGGGCGAGCGACCGTCGTGCGAGCGCACGGCGGCGGGGCAGAATGCCTCAAACGGGCCCAGCGGCTCGGCCGCCGGCACGGCACAGTCGAGCGGCGGCGACCATTCCTGCGGCGCCGCGCCGCCTGCCTCTCCACTGCTTGCTCCACTGCTCCCTCCGGCTGCGGCGGCGCGCATCGCATTGTGCGCAATCACCTCGACGGCGTCGGCGCCGCAGAGCGGCCCCGACGCGGCCGGAGGCACGGGTGCGGTCGGCGGGCCGCTCGGCGCGAACCCGCCGAAAGATCCCATCGGAGCGAGAGAGTGCGGAGGAAGCTGCACCAGATCCTGCGGCACGAGCAGCGCGAAGTGAGGGTGGGGCTGCGGTCTCGTGAAGCCGAGCACCGCGTGGGTACACTGCGAACGCGGCGGAGACAGCTGCAAGACTCTACTGCCAGTCGGAACACACCCGTGTTTCGGCATCTAGGCGCCAGTCCTGCAGCGCCAGCTCCTTGGGCGCCAGAGGGGGAGAGGAGGCGGGAAGCGCGCGAGGCCGCTTCTCTCCGACTTGAGGGGCGGCCCCGGGTACGAACTCGCACGCATCCGGCGCCTAATCCATAGCGCGGTGGGTTGAGCCGGCCACGCTGTCAGCGCTGCCCCAAGTTCTCTCCCTCTCCCCCGCACCGCCGCAATGGTCTCCTCGGCCGACAGACGGCGCACGTGGGGGGAATCCACGGCGGCCATCCACGCCTCCATCGTGCCTACACGCAGCAAGCGGGAGGGAGGGAGGGAGGGGGGGGGGGGGGGGGGGGATACGCGCACGCTGGCAGCGTTCGCGGGGGGGGGGAGGCGATCCGGGTGTGGCGCCTCGTTTGCCCCCTGCGACGCCGCGGGCGCCGAGTGGTACAGTTTGGAGGCCTGGAGCTGCGCCTGCAGCAGCGACTGTTGCGGCAGCGACTGCATGTAGTGCGTGAAGCTCTGCAGCTGCTGCACCTTGCACGCAAGCACGGCCGAGGGTTAGGGCCGGGTCGCTCCTGCTCCCCCGCGCCTCTCGCGCCGTGCGCCTGGGACGCGCTGAGTTGTTGCGAGCCCGCTAAGGGCTGCACGGTGCCGAGCATGCCCGAGGCGAGTCCGAACGGGTTCTGCGCATTCTGCTCGCGCTGCACAATCTCCCTCTCCCCGCTCTGCGCGCTCGGCCCGAGCAGAGCCTTTTGCCCGTTCTTCACGTGAAAGTCTCGCCGGATCTCAAACTGGCGAGCCTCGAGTTCGGCGAGCGACTCAAGCGTGTCGATGTTCTTGATCCACTTGCGCAGCTGCGTCTGCGGGGCCAAGTGGGGGCGGCGATGGATCGCGCGAGCGGGGCCACGAGCAGAACAGCCGCAGAGATGCTGGGGACACTTTGGACACGGGCGCGAGAGCGGGCGAGTGCGTGAGCGGGGTGGGGCGTGGGGCGAGGCGTGCACCGGCTCGATGCCCGGGTGCTCGCGGCACGTGGGCTTGATCCGGCAGGCTTGTGGGCGGGCCAACGCCTCACGCACGACCCGCAGCTTGTACTCTGCAGAGTACATCGTCCGCGACCGGCGCTGCCGCTGAGGCTCGATCGGCATCGCGTGCTTCTCGAGAACGGGCATCCCGGGCTGTGGCTCGGACAGCATGACTCGCGCTGCGTGGCGTCCCCCGCGGTGGGGCGACCAGAGCAGGGAGGCGCAGCGGCGCGCACAACCCCCTGCAACAGATCCCAAGATGTGGTGTATCCCCCCAAGATCTGCGCGCGTGTTTTCTTTTCCCGATAGCCTTGAGAGGTGACTGACAAAAGAAGGACTATATTCACAGGAGAGTAATGCGCTGCGGCTAGGACGCTAGGTGCTCGTCGCATATCGGCAGGGAAACGCCCCGTGGCCTCCTGCTCGCTCTGCGTCGCCGCCATCTCTACAAAGGAGCGCGGCCTGCGCGTGGCGTAGGCGCGCGCGCGTCGCCTCGCAGAGCGAGAGAGAGAGAGGAGGCGGGAGAGTGGCGGCCGAGGCGGTGGAGCGGAGGCCGAGAAGGGGTGTGGCTCTGGCTGAGTTGTGTGTTGGCCGACATCATGGGGGCGGGGCCCTTGCGAAGGAAGAGTCAGTGTAGTTAGTGTTGCAAGATCAAACAGTACCATATTCTACCTCCGACAGTATGGTCTGTCACGAACGAACACGACACTGATTAGCAAACGCGGCTTTCTCAGCCATCAACGCACGCGAGGTAGGAGAGCTGCACCGATCGAGCGCTCGCTGTATCGACGCCTGCCTCCTCTCGAGCTCCTGCTGCGACGGCGTCTGGTCGATATCGGGCCCGGGCCATATCGAGAAGCTCCTGCTGCACACGCTCAACCTTGGCTTCCATTGCTCTCAGCTCTGATGCTCGCTTGTGAGTGCGGCAAAGGTTGAAATAGTGTGCGTCGTAGTGATAATCATATGGTATTTGTTGGAACCCCTCGCAAGTGATGTTGTTTGTTCGAATCTCGTCCTCAGTCAACCTCGTGTATATGTCTTGTGACACGCACCACAGTGACATGGTGAACTTCCGTTGTTGGTGGCAGTATGCTTGATAGTCCGTGTTTGCTTGCGCGCCAGTCAAGCAGTAGATCGTCAGTGAAGTCGCTGTCGCCGCTGTCCGGCATTCGCCCAACTGCTTCTGCCCAAAGTTCCATGCTTTCATGCTCGTTGGCACAGCCCCACTCACGATCCACCAGGTTTGCCATACCTGGCTGGCCCTTCTGAATGTAGCCCATCGCCGTCCTGCTCCTCACCACTTCCAACTTGCGCGGACCTTCGACATGAAATCCCTCCATCAGCTGGAACTTGTGCCAAATTCCAACGCTGTGGTCCCCGTTGCTGAACTTGACAAATCCCTCTCCCTCGAACCAGTGCGTCGTTCCATCCCAGTTCCATCCTCCATCATAGCAGGAGACGGACGCCGGCATGCCGTTCTCGTCGTCATCGAGGTAGAGGCACACTCCCCTATGTCTTTCGCGGGAAGGCGCGCCTATGTAGACGGAATCGACCCAATGCAGCTCAAGGTCTTCGTCCTTGACACCGGCCTGCTTCAGCTCTGTAATGCTCTTTCTCCGACCGAACCTGTTGCATATCGATCGGAATTTTGCCGCCGAGCTTCGTGAGCGCGACTCGCCGCCGAGTGTAGTGAACGCAGGGTGAGGGGGGCGGCTGTCTCCCGAGAGCTCCTCCCACGCGCTCCAGAGGCGCTCCTCGTCCTCCTTCTTGGGTACGGCATGCCGCTGGACCAGCCAGGTGAGGTTGGCAAGCCGGAAGAACATTGGGATTGTCGGAGTCCCGACAGACTCCACCCTCGACTTGCCTCTCTGCTGCTGCCTCTGTCGCACCCGCCGCTCACTGTCATCGACCGGCCGCTGCCGCTCTCGCCTCGTCTCGCGGACCTGCTTCTGCGCGCGCTCGCGCTCTGCCATCAGCAGCCTGCGCCTCCTGCCTGCGCTCCTCCTTCCTCCCACGCAGCGCGGTCGGCTTCAAACGCAGTGTTGTTCGCGTAGCGCTTGCCTGGCCCAACCTCCCGTGATTGAGGAGCGTGCCGCAGCTTCTCCGGCAAGGGTGGGACGTTGATCGTCGATGGGCGTGCACGGGACGCCATGCAATCGCCCGAGCAAGTGCCTGCAAAACTTCCGCGGCGGACAGAAACGGCGCGGGAGCAGCTTTATTTGTGTGACTAGAGGTCCCCTGCGCGGGCCCCGCCCCCCATCATGGTGTTCCCGGGCATTCACACTATATTCCTCTGAGATAATATTATATTTCGCCGCCACCGCGGCGGCGGCGGCGGCGCGCGCGCCTTATCCGCGCGCTATATTAGTAGAGCCAAACTTGTGTTCTTGTTTTGGGTCAAACTTGTTACAGCTCAGCGATCGCGATGCGGCCCCTGCCTAGCTTCCTGCTCCTATGCGCGAGCTATGGCGTGACCGCTATCGCGTATGGCTTCCCCTCCGGGAAGCACGGCCTCGACTACTGCATCGCCGAGGCCGACACCACCAGCGACATGACAGCGTCGACCACCATGGCACCTCCACCATGGACAAGCCTTGCACCATCTATGTCAGCCACCACCTGACGAGCCATGCTAGCTCCGGCCGCAGCCCCGCCCAGGCCGCCCTTAGTTCGTCCCCTCAGTAGAGAAGACTAATCCTGGGGGAAGCAACCTTCTCTGGTAGAACCGGTACGAGATGTATGTAGGGAGTATTCGCAAAGAGGAGCCCCGCGCACGCACGACTCCGCAGGAGAAACCCCTCCCGCCCGTGCTTGCGCAGCGCAGCCTCCTCCTCCCTACGCGCAAGTTGGGCATGAGGATGATGGCGATTATGTCGTGACGCTCGCCAATCAGCCATGATGCAAACGCAGATGACGACGGACAGATGCCGATGGTGATAAGAGGTTCTCACCCTTGAGAGACGCGCCGAGTTGTCTCGCCGCGCCGCTGTTGTGATGACGGTACCTCGCGCGTCCGCTATGCGGTGCCGCGAGCTTGGGTGGAGGGCGGGCACCACGCCATCGGGCAGGCCGCGCGGGGACGCAGCCGGGGCCAGCGCGCGGCGCTAGAGGGCCGGGCGCAAACTTGTTGCACCTGCACCTGCACCTGGGTGCACAGCGAGTTTTGGTGGTCCTCCGAAATGCAGAGCGCGCAGTCCGTTGTGGCCCGAAACGCGATGCCTCCGCCAGGAGACACGGATGGCGCCGTCAGGAGCGACGATGCCGGCTGTTCAGCGGCCAGCAAGCAGAAAATGGCAAAAAATCCGGGTAATCAAAGAGATATATTTCCCATTTCGTGCCCGACGCCGTCCCGCGGCCGCAAGGAAGAGGCCCGCGCAACCACTTCTGGGACCCGCGGCCGCCGGGCGTGTGGCGGCACAACGAGTCGAACGAACCGTACCAGAGCAGAGCGGCGCGTCTCGCGAGCGCCCGCGGCCGCCACGCCGCCGCCGTCCGCGGCCGACGGTGGTCGCGAATCAACGCGCCGCGGTGCACCGCTGCGCCTGCTTCCTTGCGCGCCGCTGGACGTCGGCCGAGAAGACCGCTTCCCTCTGGGGACCCGACTCCGCGAAGATCGCGCGCGCGTCGTGAGTGGCGGCGCGCGCGCGATCTCTGTTCCCGGGCACGCCGGTCGCAGTGACATGGGATCCCAGGCTCAAAAGCGCTCAACAGCGAGCTGCTCCTCCTCCTGCCGCCGCTCCGCTCACCGAGACAACTCGGTGCCGCCGTTCTCGCCGCCGCCGCCGCCGCCGCCGCCTCCGCCGCCGCCGCCGCCGCCGCCGCCGCCTCGCGCCTTGCCTCCGTCACCGCCGCCCTCCATCTCGCAGCGGCGCGTCCCTCTGATGGCGCGGGCTCCTCGCTCGTTGGCGCCTCGCGCCCTCGCCGCCGCCCCCCCTCTCGCCGCCGCTCCGCTCGTGGCCGCCCCATCCCCTGTCAATCCCGCCGCCTCCCCTGCCAATCCCCCGCACCACCGCCGCCACCGCCTCGCGCGTTTAGCGGGCCTTTAAGCTTAGGAATCCTAAATAGTAAAAATAGGAGGACAGCATAAAGAATTTTTAGACAATACAACTCTCTCTCCGATAAAGAAAAGAAACGCAATCGGCACTCCAAGTGCTCCAAGTGCAATGTCGAAGGTGCCACCTTTATCAACCACAAAAAAGGCCCGCGCGTGCCGCGCGGGCCCGGCGAGCGACTAGCGAGCCAACCTGCTAGTACCCGAAAATACTTGGGGGTTTCCGGGGGTATTATCGGGTATTACCCGCACTGGACACTAGAGATCGTCGTGGGTCACTGCCAGGCCTTCCTTACTGTTGTTCAGTCGGTCTAACGTTAGCTACTGTTGTTGGGGAGCCCCACTGTTGTTCTGTTGTTACTGTTAACACTAGCAACACTGTTCAGCTCCTAACGTTAGGCAACCCTCGCCCCTGTACATGACGCGCCGGAGAACGTTACTCCTTTCCTTTCAACTCTCCATACTGCGCTCGAGATACTGCACCACACACCCACCGGTCGAGGCGGAAGAGTGCTTACAGCCTCGTGGAGGGTAGCGGTGTCCTCGGCGGCGGCGTCGGCTGACGCGCCAGCGGCGGAGCGACGGCCGGGGGCAGCGGCGCTTCCCCAGCACCGGACACGCCAAAGGCGTCGACCGATTCGAACGCCTCCAGCACTGGCTCGTCGGCGACTACGTGCACCGCCACGGATGCCTCGCCGGGCAGGCTATACTCGCGTCCCGCCGTCCCGTCCGGGCAGGCTGCCCCCGCCTCGCACTTGAATATGATGTTGGAGGCGCCGTACTTCCAGGGCTCGCCGGCGTACCCGCCACCGAGAAACGTCCACCACGTCCAGCCAATGTCGAGCCCCCTCGCGATCTCCATCAGATCGGCAATGTAGGCGTACCGCCCTTGCTCTGCGGTGATGCCGTGCGACACCTGCCACTGGTTCACGTGCAACGGGACCGCGTGCCGCTTGGTCCCACTCACCACTCCCGGCCGACGGGGCCTCGCGGGGCGTCCTCGTTTGCAGTAAAAGGCCTCTGCCATCGCTCAGAGTCCCAAACCATGTGATCATCCGCGCCGCCGCGCCCGAGTACGCGAGTAGTCTCGTGCCAGATGCGACGTCGTCGGGGAGGGCGTCGTCGCGGGCGCCAACGTCGTCATCCGAGCCCCTACGCCTGTCCAAGGGCACGTCTGGGTGACCAGGGGCGGGGGCCGAGCCGTGAGTGCTCCGCCGGGGCGAGCTTCTGGGTCCATGGGACCGCTGCCGGACCCATCCGAGAGCCTCTCCGGACACGTTCGCTCGACGGCCTAGTTGGCGGCCGATGTTCGACGACCAAAGCTCCGGACGCCGTGGCCAAAGGTCCGCCCACGGCCCCAGGACTCGTGGTGGGTGTGGGGTGTGCCTCACGAGGCGGAGAGGCCGCGTGAACGCCCGTAGAAGCTCGCGAAGTGCGGATTTGGAGCGCCGCGCCGGACCTCCGCCGGGGCCCGCCGGGGCGCCGTATGGGCCTCGGGGTGCCCGAGAAGCTTAGATGTGCGAGTTTTTTTGCTTGTGTCTATCGGTTCATGTCATGGACCGGCCCTGGGAAGCCTTTGACCGCGCGCGGAGGGTGTTACGGGGCCGTGATGATTTAGCGGGTTGGAAATCGGCCGATTTGCCCAGTGTGTGGCCGTACGATCAGGTCGTCACTGAATGCTGGATACTAAGCTCTAAGGCCGCGAGCTATGCAGGTGATCAATTGTGGATCAGCAGCGCCGACAGGCTGTCGCAAGGCGTGATAGTATGGCCGCAATCCACGCGCAATACGCCGAATTCCCATTATTAAAACAAGTAAAAATCGCTGCGAAAGAGAAAGAAATGAACCCGTCTTAGCTCCCCGGCCCTGGATGTGAGGTTGCCGACTGCACTCCAAGTGCTCCAAGTGCACCCGGCGCCTGCGGCGGGCCATGGGACCCCATCCCCCCCCGCATGGGTGCCCTCTAGGGCCCTCGCGCTGCCGCGCTCCCCCCAGAGCGCTGGCCGGTTTCACCGGCGATAATTCTTTTCCGCGTGGCAACCGGCATCACAGCATCACAGGCGCCGCGTCGGCCAACACACAACTCAGCCAGCCACACCCCTTCTCGGCCTCCGCTCCACCGCCTCGGCCGCCACTCTCCCGCCTCCTCTCTCTCTCTCGCTCTGCGAGGCGACGCGCGCGCGCCTACGCCACGCGCAGGCCGCGCTCCTTTGTAGAGATGGCGGCGACGCAGAGCGAGCAGGAGGTGCAGGCCTACCTGGATACGCACAAGATCCAGACCATTGTGGAGGACGCGATCAACGCCTGCGTCAAGGCCAACGCCGAGGACCCGTGCGCGCACATGAGCGAGACGCTCGCCAGTAAGGCATCGCCCGAGAAGATCACAAAGTGCGTGGCGCGCCAGATCTTCGACTCGCGTGGCAACCCGACGGTCGAGGTGGACGTGCACACGACCAAGGGATCGTACCGCGCGGCGGTGCCCTCGGGCGCGTCGACTGGCATCTACGAGGGCGCGCCACGCTCGTCCGCCGCCGCCCGAAGAACGCGGGCGCCTCTCTGACCGCCGGCTCCCGACCCGCGCCCTCGCAGCGCTGGAGCTGCGCGACAACATCAAGGAGGACTACATGGGCAAGGGCGTGTCGCAGGCCGTCAAGAACGTCAACGAGATCATCTCGCCGGTGCGCGCGCACCGCGCGCTCCATGGTGTGCCGGCGCGGCACGGCACTCACCCTCGCACGGCGCTCACTAGGCGCTCAAGGACATGTCGCCGATCGACCAAAAGGCGCAGCTCCGCCCGCGCCTCGCGCCATTGGGCCACCGGCGGGAGGGAAGGGAGGGACAGAGAATGCCGCTGGGCGGCCGGCTGGCGACGGCGGCCGGCGATGGGCGGTGGAACTGGTCGGCGGCCGCGCGGCGGCCGCTCTCGCCTGCATATCGTCTCCCACAGCCCTGCCTCTCGCCGCCGCCGCCGCGTGGGTCGCAGCGCTGGCAGTCCCCGCCGCACCCTGGTGGTTGTGAGTGCTTGCGGAAGGATGGCCATCGGCCCACGGGCGGGCGTGTCGGCGAAGAGTGGACGGTCGTACTGCCGGGAGGGCTGCCCGCGGGGAGGCACGGGATCACTACTCCGCGCGGAGCTTGCCGCCGCCGCCGCCGCCGCCGCCGCCGCCGCCGCCGCCGCCGCCGCCGCCGCCGCGTGGGCAATGTGCCAATTTCGGCGCGTGCCCGCCCGCAGGCGATCGACGACAAGATGGTCAAGGAGCTAGACGGGCAGCAGAACGAGTGGGGCTGGTCAAAGTCCAAGCTCGGCGCCAACGCCATCCTCGCCGTGTCGATGGCGGTGTGCAAGGCGGGCGCGGCGGCCAAGGGTGTGCCGCTGTACAAGCACATTGCAAACCTGGCCGACAACCCGACCGACAAGATGTACATGCCGGTCCCGTCGTTCAACATCATCAACGGCGGCAGCCATGCCGGCAACAAGCTGGCCATGCAAGAGTTCATGATCCTCCCCGTCGGTGCCAGCTCCTTCAGCGAGGCGAGAGAGATCCCAAGATCACTCGAGATCACCCGCGATCGCCCGCGACCACCCGCGATCGCCCGAGATCACCCGAGATCACCCGAGCTCGCCCGAGGGAAGGCTCTTTTTGTCGAGGCGAGCGCTCGCCGCGAGAGCGCGAGCGCGTCGAGCCCGTGACGCCGCGCCGCCCGCCCGCGCAGGCGATGAAGATGGGGTCCGAGGTGTACCACAACCTCAAGTCGGTGATCAAGAAGAAGTACGGGCAGGACGCGTGCAACGTGGGCGACGAGGGCGGCTTCGCGCCAAACATCCTCGACAATAAGGAGGGGCTCGACCTGGTGGTGGAGGCGATTGAGAAGGCGGGCTACACGGGCAAGGTCAAGATTGGGATGGACGTGGCGGCGTCCGAGTTTTGGAAGGAGGAGGAGAAGGTGTACGACCTCGACTTCAAGACGGAGAACAACGACGGCGCGCAGAGTGGGCGAGCGGCGGCAGCTCGTGCACCATTCCCCCCCGAGCCTTCTCGGAAGCGTCACGTAGGCTCGCAGAAGATGAGCGGCGAGAGCCTGCTGAGCATGTACGAGCAGTTTTGCAGTGACTACCCGATGGTCTCGATCGAGGACCCCTTTGACCAGGACGACTTTGCGTCGTACGGAGCGATGACGGCCAAGCTCGGCGAGTCGTGCCAGGTCGTCGGCGACGACTTGCTGGTGACGAACCCGACGCGCGTGCAGAAGGCCATCGACGACAAGGCTTGCAACGCGCTGCTGCTCAAGGTGAACCAGATCGGCTCCATCACCGAGGCGAGCCGGCCCGCAGGCGCCTCAACCTCCCTCGCTTTGCGAGCCATACCTCTCTTTGTAGGCGATCGAGGCGGTCAACATGGCGCAAAAGGCGGGCTGGGGCGTGATGACGTCCCACCGCTCCGGCGAGACGGAGGACTCCTTCATCGCCGACCTCGCCGTCGGCCTCAAGACGGGACAGATCAAGACGGGTGCGCCTTGCCGGTCCGAGCGGCTCGCAAAGTGCGCCCGCCCTCCCCCCTACCCCCTCTCCCCTCTTGCCGTCTCTGGCCGCGGGGGAGACGCCTTAGCGGGCCGCCTAGGCCGCCGCCCGCCGCCCATCGGGGCTCGCCTCGCGCCGACAAAGGTACAACCAGCTGCTGCGCATCGAGGAGGAGCTCGGGGATTGCGCCATCTACACGGGCGCCGACTTCCGATCCCCGCCAAAGTGAGACCCCCCGCTTCCTCGTGCTGCCATACACAGCATACTCGGCTGGGCGGCGGGCGGGGTCTCTCCGCCATGCGCGGGGTCGCCTCGCTGGCCCTACGGTTCTCGGCCCGTCTGCGCTGCCTCGCTCTGTCTCCCCTCTTATCTTGATTCTATCTCCTCTAATGCCCATCGCCTAACCGCTAACGGCGGCGCTCGCTCCCACATGTGTTCCGGGTGTCGCGCGTCGCTCGCGGTCTATTGCACGCGGCACATAGATCTCTCATCATTTTTTACCCGTGAAAGGGACACAACGATCCTCGATCCCCACGCGCCACGCATCACCGGAGGGTCTTGTGCGGTCCTGAGCGTGTGGTGTTCATCACTGGGGCCACCCAACCAAAGCCGAAACTCGGAGGCACCGGCACCGCACGCCTCGCCCCTCGGGACATACCGTTTGACGGTCGCGCGCAATGGACCCTGCGCCGTACGTGCAGTTCGGCCCGCAATCGCGCGGCTCGCGCTTCGCGCAGGGGGCAGTCGCCGCCGCCCTGCTATTCTCACTGGTTGGGCTGGTCTCCATGCAGGCTCGTTTGCTGCAGCAACAGCAGGCGCCCGTGACGGCGCGGCGCGGGCCTGTGTGTGCGCGCTGCACATGCCTTGACGCTGCGTGGTTTGGCCGTAGGAGCTCTTCGCCGCTCAGCGCGATATTTCGTCGGTGCTTGTCGCGAGCGGCGACCTCGCTCTCCGCGCTGAGCAGCCGCCACCTGTTGCCACTATCTCGCTCAACGCGCTGCCGTCGGATCTGCCTTCAAAGTACCTTGTCGATTACGTGACACCCTCCTCCGACCAGGGTCTCCGTGGCGACTGCTACCTCTTCGCGACTGCCGGGATCCTCGAGTCGTCCTACGTGCAGTACGGCGTCGCCAAGGGCTGGCTCAACGGGTCCACGTTCCTTCGCCTGTCGAGGCAGGCTCTTGGTATCGCGCTGATGGACGAGTGCAAGAAGCACCCGACAGAGGGATGCCCGACCAACAAGATTGAGGGCGTCGGCCTCGTCATGGCTGAGACGGTCGAGGGTGACGACGGCGGGGACGAGCACGTCTTCCGCTATCTGCCGGGCCTCGGCCGTACAGGCATCAGCGCAAGGCCCACACCGGAGCCTCAGCCTCGACTCTCGACGGTAGCCTCCAAAACGACCTCGTAGGTGCGGTTCCGGACTCGATGTGTCCCTACTCGTACACGGAGGGGGCGGAGAAGGAGCGCGAGTGCGACGGCCTCTCGCGGTATCAGGAGGTCAACCCGCTGCGCTTCAAGGTGAACGGGATGAAGCACTTTTACGATCGCATGAGCATGAAGGCGGCGCTCGTGCGTGGGGGCAACCCACTCAGCCTCGGCATGCAGGAGATCGACGCGCCCTTTTACCAGCCGTGCGACGAGCGGTACGGCTGCGACCCCAAGGCGCCGACCGTGCTCGAGTTTGTCGAGAAGGCGAAGAAGACGCTGGCGGTGCCGACGTCGTGCGTGGGCTGCCCGCTTGAGCGCGTCTACAAGGGCGTCGAGTGCTGCGTGCTCGCCAAGAAGGCCATGGTGACGATGAACGGCGAGTGGTACACCGTTCCCGGCGAGCCGCTCTTCGACGTCGGCGGCCATGCCGTGAACATCGTCGGCTACAACGACTACTATCGCGACGAGTTTGGCAATACGGGCGGCTTCATTCTCCGCAACACCTGGAAGGACGGCCTCGGCATCGCTCACGGGCAGGGCACCCGCGGCTCCCACACCGCAAGGTGCCGTCGCCGGATCTAGCCCGAGCACCGCCCGCGCCTGCCCCGCAGACAGGGAGAGGAAACGGGGTCGCCCGATCGCGGCCCCGCCCGTGACCCAGGTACTATAACAAGGATCTCGACGGCGCGAACGACGAGCCGCTGTCGTGCCCGAACCCGCACAGCCCGCGCTCGTGGGGCACGTGCAAGGACCTCGCGGAGTGCAAGAAGCAGGGGGACGACCCGCAAAACAAGGACGGGCTGCTCCGGCTCAAGTGCACCGACACGGGCTTCGCGCTGCCCGAGGGCGCGTGCGACAAGGACGTCGGCTACTTCATGGCAAACCGCACAGAGTGGGGCATGCGGGGCCTATTTGTCACCTGCTTCATCTACGAGGGAGAGCATGGCACGTCGCAGTCCATGTGCCTCCCGCCGCTGACGGTTGACGACGTGGCGACCGTCTTCACTCCGCACAACATCGACGACGTCAAGGGTTGGCTCCGTGACCGTGTACCGGGTTTCCCCTTAAGGTCATTCACGGGTGTCCGCGGCCCACTGTGTCCGCTGGTAGGACAGTGACCGCCGCAAACCCTGTGGTAAGCTCCATATGATCTCGGATATTTTTTGTAGGCACCGGAACGCCAAAAAACTAGTATGTCTTGGAGTGAAAAGTAATCCGAGCAAACCCGCGGCCGCAATGAATTAAAATTGGAGGTTCTCGAGGGGGAATCTGGAGAATCTGGGAATCTGCTCACCACGGACCCCCACCTCATCGAAAAACTTTTCACTCGACACTCCAAGACTACTAGTTTTTTAAGGTGCTCTACAAGCTATGCACAAAAGATATGGAATTGCAGCCAGTTAGCGCCCCTTAGACGGTCACTGAGTAGGCCAAAATCCCCACTGGGCCGGGAGCAACCTTAACTTCACGCCCCTCTAAAAAAAGAAAGAAAAATCCGACGCAACATGGGAGGGACGGCAGGCCCGCGCCCCTGAACTCGGTCACGGGCACGCCTCGCATGCCATTTCCCACCGCCAATGCTGCCGAGGCGCCGACATTTCCCACCGCCACAGCTGCCGAGGCGCAGGTCCGTTCGCTTGTGAGCGGCGACGCGTCGGCGCCGGTCGGCGTGGCCGACCTCCAGGCCGCCACGCGCGCGCTGGGCGAGCTCGTGCGGAGCAACCTCCGGCCGCTCGCCCGTGCCGCGGACGGGCGGCTGCTCTTCGTCGCGGCGCCGGCCAGCGAGAACGAGGTGACCTCCCGCTGTCTGCGGCTACTCGCGCTCGTCTGGTCGAAGCCGCCCTTTCGGACCATGCTCCACCACCGCCACCTGGCAGAGGAGCTCGGCGCACTCATCACGATTGCCGGCTCTAGCGGCAGCTTCCACGCCAGGAGCCGCACGGGTGGCCCTGAGGCCGTCGCCTCCGCACAGGAGGCGGCGGGGGCGGCAGCGTCCGGCGCGGCGGGCCGCCTCGGCAGCGAGCCGCGCGCCGCCTCCGACTGGGCGCGCGAGCGGCTCGCGGAGCTGCTCGAGCGCGAGGCGCCGCTGCCGCTGCTCGAGGCGCTGCTGGCGGTGCTGCGCGCGAGGGACGGCGCGGCGGGGGATGTGGCGGCGGGGCAAGGCAAGGCGGTGGGGCAGGCGGCGGGCCAGGCGGCGGGGCATGCGGCGGCGGGCCAGGCGGGGCATGCGGCGGCGGGGCATGCGGCGGCGGGCCGGGCGGGGCAAGGGGCGGCGGCCGAGCTGCGCAGGGCGACGGCGGCCCTCCTCTCCCAAGCGGTACTCCGCGAGGGCGGCGCGCAGGCGCTGCTGCTCTGCCTGCGCGAGGGGGCGGCGCGGGAGGGGGGGGAGTGCGGCGCGCCGCCGCCGGCGGCCATCGCGAGCCGGCTGCTCTCGACGCCGCCGCGGAGCACGCCGCTGGCCGACTACTACCGCGGCATGTGCTGCCAGGTGCCCCTTCCCACTCCGACCCTCGGGAGGCCATCTCTCGGATGCGCCTCGCAGACGCCTCAGCCGATTCTCTCGTTCACAGGTCCTCGCCCTCCTCGACGCAGCGGCGGCGGACGGCGGCGGCGGCGGCGATGACAGCAACCGCAGCGGCTGCGTTGGCGGCGATGGTGTTGGCGGCGAGGGCGGCGGCGGCGGCGAGGCGGCCGAGACGGCGCAGTATCTGCGCAGTGCGGCGGCGCAGCTCGCGGCGGCTCTCGTGGCGAGGGAGGCGGAGCTCGCCAGAGCCAACCTCCTCGCGCCCTTGCTTGCGCCCTTGCTGCCGCCCCTGCCGCCGCCGCCGCCGCCTCTGTCGTCCACGCCGCTTCTGCCCACGTGCGAGGAGTCCCGCCGCGTTGCAGGCCGGCGGCTGCATTCGCTGCTCTGCGCCGCGCCGGCGCCGACCCGTTTGTGCGACTGCCTCGTGCGCGAGGGCGAGATCCAGCCGAGACTTGGCCAAGAACTAGCCGAGGCCAGCCGAGATGCAGCCAAGAGATAGCCGAGAGGCAGCCGAGATGCAGCTGAGAGGCAGCCGAGCACAGCACATGCACATGCACATGCCCCGTGTTCCTCCGGGCGCGCGCGGAGTACCGCTGCCCAAAGTACCGCTGCCCAAAGACGGAGTACCGCTGTCTTGCGCAAGACGGACACGCGTCTGGCCGTGAGCAGGCGCGCTGCAGGCGCTCCTCGGGCTGCTCGCGGCGCGGCGCGCCTCTGGCGCGACGGCGGCGGAGCTGGCGGCGGGCGAGGCACTGACTGCGCTCCTCCGAGGCGCGAGCGCCCCCGCCGCGGCTCTCGCTTCGGCGCTTCTCGCGGAGGAGGCGGGCGGCGAGGCGGGCGGCGAGGCGGCGGCGGGCGGCGGGCCGGAGTTGGCCTCCCCTTCACTCCGGCGCGCGGCGCGGGGTGCGCTCCGCTCGACGGAGCTGCAAGGCGTGGGCTGCAGCCTCGTCGCGCTGCTGCTGCGGCGCGCGCTGCTCGCGGCGGCGGCAGTGGTGGGCGGCGGCGACGCGGCGCCCGCGGCGGGGCTGCAGCTGCTCCGGCTTCAGGGGCTGCTCGCGCCGCTGCTCGAGGACGTAGACTCCGCGGCGCTGGCCGCGCAGATTGCGGAGGCCGAGGCGGAGGCGGCCGCGGCGGCCGAGGCGGCCGCGGCGGCCGAGGCGGCGGCGGCGGCCGGTTCAAAGGTCGCCAAGCCAGGCGCTGTGGACGGCGGGGCGGACGGCGGGGCGGAGGGCGCGAACGCGTCGCTGCTGGCGCGCGCGCCGGGGAGGGGGGAGGGGGGGGGCGGGGGGCGGGGGGGCGGGGGGCGGGGCACCAAGTCGGCGACCGTCCCATGCCGCCGCCCGCCGCCCCGTAGGCGCTGCTTGCGTCGCTGCTCTCGGCGGGGGCTGCGGGGAGCGGGGGCAGGAGGGGGAGCGGGAGGGGCGGCGGCGGTGGCGACGATCACGACGACGAGGAGGAGGAGGCGGAGGCGGAGGAGGAGGGGGGTGGCACCCTGAGCCTCTGCCTCCAGATTGGGGGGTGCTTGCTGCAAGCGGCGCAGCAGCATCCCTCCCTCAAGCGGAGGCTTCGGGAGCGGCTGCTCGGGCCGCTGCAGCAGTGCGCCGCCACGGGGCCTGCAGCGCTGGCGCCTCGCGCCGCCGCCCTCGCCGCGTCGCTGCTGGTCGCCACGTCCCTCGCCGAGGAGGAGCCGCGGGGGCGCACCCCGCCGCCGCTTGGGCTCGTGGAGGCCCTCAGAGACACTTCCGAGACACTTCCGAGACTTCCCCAGGTCGCCTAAGACACCGAGATCACCCGAGATTGACAGCACACTACGACCTCGCACCTCCCGAGCAGCCCCTTCCGAGACACTTCCGAGACCCTTGGCCGCAGCAGGCCCTTCGCCCCGCGAGGCTTGCACACCGCAAGGCTTGCACACCGCAAGGCTTGCACACCGCAAGGCTTGCACACCGCAAGGCTTGCACACCGCTCCTGGCCCACCGATCCCCGCCGGGGCACAGGTGGACTCGCCCGCGCAGCTGGCGGAGCTAAGAGAGGCGGTGCGAGACGTCGGCCGTGCGGAGCCGTACCGCGTCGCCGCCGGGCTGGCGGCGGTGGCGGTGCCCTAGATGCGGAACATCTCCCCCTATCTCGAGGCCCCAGATGCGGAAGACGGGCCCTAGTCTCCAGCCGGCGCTCGAGAAGGCATTCGACTGCCTTCGAGCTGTATTGCCGCTGTAGTCTTCACGCGATGCGCCGAACACATGGCACGAGACCGTACTCAAGTCCCAGTATTCACACTAGGTGCGGCACGCGCTGCTTCGCCGTTCGGAGGCGGCGCTTGGCCGGTTGGAGGAGGTGACGCTTCCAGACACTTCCTCGTAGACACTGACCGGCTAGACGCGGAGCGTTCCTGTCTCCTCGACATTTCCCAGACACCTTCCTCTGAGCTCGCGCGCCGCGGCCCAGGTGGGCTTCTCGCCCGCCGTCGCATCCACCCCTCTCCGCCTTGCTCGCCGCCCCTGCCGTGGGTCTCCCCCTCACCGCCGCCGCCCCTCGCCGCCAGCTGCTCGAGCTCGCGAAGCTGCGGTTGGCCCACGACGACTCCTTCGTCTACCAGGCGGCCCTCAACGCGCTCGCCGCGGCGGCCGAGGTTTCGCCGCGCACGGTGATGCCGCGCCTCGCCGAGCTTCTCCTGCCACAGGGCAAGCCGCAGCTTGGCCGCCGGCCCTCCGCCGCTTGCGAGGCGAGGGCAGCTGCCGCGACCGAGCGGCGGCTCAAGGGCGCCCAGGCGCTGTGCCAGGCCGTGCTCCGTTTGGGGGCGACCCTCCCCCCCCACGCCGACGCCGCCATGGCGGCGCTCCTCGCCGGTGCCCGCGACGATTGCGCCGCTATCCGCGCTTCGTGCCTCGCCGCGCTGGCGACGGCGGCCTCCACGCTGCGGCTAGCGCTGCACCCCTAGATGCGGAAAACAGGTCCCTGGACTTCAACGAGCAGGACTTGAGGCGACACGCGGCCCGCGGAATTCGGCTGTACTCCGCGCTCCGCGTCGTAGTCGCTGTAACTGTATGCGAAGCTCTCTCCTCCTCGCGCGCCGTTCTGAATACACGGCATGATAACGCACTCTCAACCCCGGTCCCCCGCATTCATGCACCAGGCGCTGCATCCGTACGCAGTCGAGCTGCTCACGCTCGCCACGTCGGCGCTGCAGCCGCACCGGAACAACGCGCTGTTCCAGGCCGCCGCCGCAGAGGCCGATCGGCGCAGGCTGGATTCGGCCGCTTCCACCTCATCGGCCGCGCCAGCAGCCGCGCCTGCGCGCGAGACGGAGGAGCCCGGGGACGGCGGCAGCGCGGAGGAGCGTGCGTGCGTCGACGAGGCGCGCGCCGCCGCCTACCTCGTGGGCTTGACGCTGCAGCAGCTCGGCACCGACGGGGCGGCAGTCCTCCCGCCCTCGCAGCTGCGGCAGATCTACGCGCAGTTGCGGCTGACGCGCGACGGCGCCGCGGACCCGCTGCTGCGCGAGCACGCCGCCGATGCGGTCGCGCAGCTCGACCTGCTCGGCAGGCATCTCCTGGGGGCCGCTGCTTGGAGTGAGCGGCCGCGGACTCTGACCATTCGGATGCCCTGAATGCTGATCCTTGAAGTAGAGAGCGTGCACGTACACGATGATCGATGTCCAATTGACAGGTGGCCGTATTTTTATCTCTCGGTAGAGCCGTACGCCGTGGCGGTGGGCGTATCTGCACATCTGCAAGTATGAACCAGTAAAGGCGTAGACCGTAGAGGCGAAATTACGGGACTCTCGGCACCCTCGGGCCTCGGGGTGGTGTGGGGGGAGCACGCGGGAAACTCTCGGTCTCTCGGGGGGACTCCTGGGCGCCCGGGCGCGCAGGGCGCGCGAGGGTCCGACACACGAGTTCCGTGAGGTGAGACTTTAACACCGTCGCGCCTTTACTCTCTTGGCGGCACATAAAAGGCGATCGCCCGCCAGCACTTAACGTGGCTAGTCCTGGTGGCAATCGCTCGGAGAGAGCCGGGTGGCAGCACGAGCGAGTCGCTCGCGAGCCGCTGGAAGCTCGCAAACCAGGGGGCGCCCGTCCAGTAGGGGCAGACGACCACAGCCGATGCCGTCGGCGAAGCCTCGAGCTTCTCGACGACTTGGTTGAGCAAGCTCACGGGGGCGTGCACGAGCAGACGCTCGTCTTCCCACCGCTGAGCGAAGGCGTCGATACCCTCTGCGCCGCGGACGGCGTCGCGACTCCAGAAGCGAGGCAGCTGCGCCGTCGCCGCCGAGGCGAAAGCGTCGACGGTCAGCGAGCCGAAGGTGGCTTGCAGCCGGAGCAGCGCCTTCTCGCTCAAAGCGTAGTCGCCGGTCGAGGCCAGCCGCTTCACGTGCGAGATGACGCGTGAGCGGTAGGCGCTCTCAGACTGCAGATCCGTCAGCAAGACGCCAGCCTCGCGCAGGCTCTTGCGCAGCCCATCACACGCCGCGAATGCTCGCGCCAGGAAGCGGCGCGACTCACGCTCCTCCGCCACACTGGCTCGCAGCTCCAGCACAAACGCGAGCCCCGAGGACCGGAGCGCCGCATTCAGCCCCTCTGCCTTGGCCTCCTCGCGCATGCCCTCCGGCTCGGCTGCACCTCCTGTCGCCGCAGTCGCCTCCCTTGCCTTCGCTCCGTGAATTACTTGTACCAGCTCCTCCGCCGCGCCGAGGATACTCTGGATGGGCGCCGCGCCGTGCAACGGCCGCACCTCTGCTGGGCTCACGGCCGCGCGCATCTCGAGCAGCGTCTCGCGCACGCGATCGCGGCAGGCGACCAGCGAAGCGACGAGCGCCCCGTTGAGGTCAAAGCCGGCCAGGCCGTCCTCCGTGGCCTCCGGCTGAGCTGCGGCCTGCTTTTGCTCCTCCAAAGCGTGCTGGAGCTGCTGCGCCTCTGCAGCGAGCTCAGCTGCGCGCAAGCCCTCGCCAGCCTCGCGGGCGACGGTACGCTGCCACCGGATCGCCTGGAGAAGCTGCGAAAGCAGCCTCGCTGGCAGCGCGCTGTCCACGCCCGACGTGACAGAGACGACGCGCAGCAGCCGCTGCAAGACCCCCTCGCCTCCGCCGGAGCTGGCCTCACGCGCCACCCGCGCGGCACACGCCTCGCGCGCCTCGCCCAACTCGCCCGCCTCGCCCGCCTCGCGCGCCTCGCGCGCCTCGCGCAGCGCAAGGCCCTCGAGCATCACTCGAGCCTCGCTGAAGCGGTGCGCCGCCAGCGCAAGCCCGCCACGCGCGCGCTCGCACTCACCGAGCTTGGCCAAATTGAGCGCGACCTCGACGTGGCCGCCGCCGTGGCCGTAGATTTGCCGGCGCATCTCGAGGGCCTCGCCGAGCACCTGCGACGCGTGCTCAGTGTCGCCCGACTGCAGAGCGAGGCTTGCCAGCTGCGAGAGAGTCGCCGCCTTGTTCACGTGCGCCACGCCTTCGCCATACGCGCGGGTCTGCATCGCCAGCGCCTCCTCGAGGTGCGCGCGTGCCGCGTGCGCGTCGCCGCAGCGCTCAGCGACGCGTGCGAGCTGCTGCAGCGTCGCCGCACGCGCGCCGAGTGCAAAAGGTCCCTGGTCCTCGAGCGCGAGCGCCTCCCGCAGAAGCGCGTCCGCCTCTGCCAACCGTGGCGGCTTGCTCGACATCGCGGCGACCGCGAGTTGGTGAAGCGTCGCCGCCTCCGTTGGAAATCGCGAGTGGTGGCGTGCCGTGCCGACGCCGCCGCCGCCGCTGCTCGCGGCCGCCTTGCCGATGCAGTTGCCGATGCGGTTGGTCGTCCCACACGGGCGCCTCTCGCGTTTCATCGCCAGAGACTGCTTCAGTAGCGCCGTCGCCGATTCCCACTCCGCGCGGCGCAAATGCACCACGCCGAGCTCGTGCAGCGTCGCCGCGGCGCCGCCCTCGTCGCCACTGTCGCGCCAGAGCTGCAACGCCTCTCGGAGCAGCGCCTCGGCCTCAGTCAGTTTGCCTGAGTAGCGCGCGACCTTGCCCGCTGTGTCGAGGGTAAGCGCCCGCCCTCGCTGCAGGCTGCACGCGCCGCCGCCGCACGCCACGCCGCCGGGCGGGAGCAAGCTCTGCTGGATTGCGCGCGCCGCCTCGAGCGCTTGCTGCGCCTGGTCGAAACGAGAGAGGGCGAAGCACATGCACAGCGCCCCCTGCGTGAGCAACGCCGAGACTCGGAGCTGGAGTGCGGCAACGAGCTCGTGCTCCGGCCCCGCGCCCGCACCCTCGCACTCGTCTGCCTCGGCCGCACCCCGGAGCAGCGCGTGCGTGTGCCGGCCGACAGCCTGGACATGGCCGAGAACCGCCGTCGCGGCCGTCCATGTGGTCGTGTCCGCAGGGTCAAACGCCCAATGCTGCTCGAGCGCCCACACGCAAACGCCCAGTGTGTGCGCCGCCGCGTGGCTGTCCATGTGCGCGCGCAAGCTCTGGCCGAGCAGCCGGTGCAAGCAGCCAGTGCGCTCGCCGTGTGCGTTCTCACGCACCGAGAGGAGCGAGAACTGCTTGAGCTTGAGCCACGTCCGATCGGCGACCGCCACTGCCTCCGCTTGCAGCACGCCGCCGCCGCCGCCGCCGCAGAGCGCCGTGCCCTGCGCCAGCAGCAGCGGATGCGCCGCCGCCACCGGCTGCGGATGCGTGCGCGCGCACGCCCCGGGCTCCTCCGAGCGAACCGTTGGTGGGGACCCCGCTGCCGTCGGCGGTAGGCCGGCGTCCGCACGCCGGAAGGCCAGCGCCGCAGCAGCTGCCGCCGCGGCACCCGCGGCCACTGCGGAGGTCAGAAGCCACCGGCGGCGGTGGCGGCGAGGTGCCAAGCAGGCTGCTACCGCCGTGCCCGCCGCCACGCCACCGCAAGCGATGGTTAGCGCACCACTCGCGTCTGATGGATCCATCCACCGCCAAAATGAGGAGAGCGGCGCACGCGACTCCGGCGCAGGGTCACCCGCCGTGGCCTGAGCCGCCTCGTGCCCCCGCGCGCGCTCGGCGCCGCACGCAACCATCCCGCGGATCGCGGCGCTCACCAAGCCCTTTGGGATATTCTCGCTCGCGCAGAACGCGAGCACGTCAAGCACGTCGCGCGCGCCCACTGAAGCCGCCGACGGCCGCTCCGCGCCACCGCCGCCCTTGTACACCGCGTCGACGGCGGGCACGTCCAGCTGCTGCAGCGAGAGCTCAAACGACTCGGCGACGCCCAAAGGGTACCCTTGAAGCAGCTCGGCGCCCGCGGCGGCGCCGGCGCCGTCGCTCGCTTCGGCGAGCCGTTGGAGGTAGCTTGCGCATGAGACATCGCACGCGCGCATGTACGCGGCCGCGAGCGCTAGAGCAAGCGGCAAATAGCCGAGCTTCGCCGCGACGACCACCCCCGCCGTCGGCATTTCCTCACCCGGGTGCACCGGGCCTGAATGCGAGCCGCCCCGGCGTCGCACGAGCGGCGAGCCGGCGTCCGTGCGGGCGTGGGCGGAGCTCGTGCTTCTGGGGCAGAGCTCGTCGACTCCCAAATGTTCGCCGCCCGCCTGGCGCAGCAGCTCGAGCGACTCTGGGATCGAGAGGCAGCCGAGCAGGAGCGCGTTTGCGTGCGCGTCCGCGCGCTGCGCCTCGGGCGAGAGCGTCGCCACGCGCGAAGTGACCAGGACGTGGCCAACGCTCACGCAGCCTCGAGGCAGCACGCCCTTCTCGGAGCTGGACATGAGGGCGGAGCTGGACATGTTGTCGAGCACGAGCAGCCACGGGCTGCGCGTTCGATACAGTCGCGCGCGCATCTCGGCAATCACCTACGGCAATCACCTGGTACCTCGCGGACTTCCACTCTTACGGCCCGCTCGCTACGGCAATCACCTGGTCCGAGCGCAAGCCCTGCACGCCGATGCCGCAGTCGTTGGCCACGCTGCGCAAGTCTGCGGCGAGGGCCTCGGCCGACTCAGCACGTAGCCAGACGACGAGACCGTAGCCAGCCCGCCGTGAGCCTTTGGCGTCTAATTTGGAGGCCGCGGCGAAATGGCGGTACGCGTACTCCGTCGCCAGCTGCGTCTTGCCCACACCGCCCATCCCCACGAGCTCCACTGTCGTCAGCACGCCCTGTTGGCTACCCGTCTCGCCGCTGGCTTCCCTGCCACCCGCGTCGCCGCTGGCTGCGTCGCCGCGGACCGACCGTATGCTCTCGCCACCGTGCATGGCCGACGCCAGTCGGCTGAGCGCGGCGTCGCGGCCCACAAAGCAGGGGTTTCTCGGCGGCACGCCCCACAGCCCGCGCAGGTCGCCCGTCCAGCGACCGCTAAACTCCTCAGGGTGGCGCCGCTCGTGAAAAAGCGTGTGCGCCGAGGCTTCGCGAAGGACGCTATCGACCTCGGCGTAACGCGGCCGGTGGAGCCACGGCCGCCGACTCATCGGTGCGTCGTTAAGCCAGAAGTGCGACCACTCGCTCGTCGTGCGCACCCACTCGGAGGCGAGTTCGCGCCCTCCGCGCTCGAGGCAGCCAGCCAAGCAGACGTCCAAGTAAGTTTGACAGATCGGGCACTCCTCGGTGGCGGAGTGGCACTCGCGCGGCACGTACGTCCAGAAGCAGTTGCCGGTGTCCTGCAGCGCGTCGGTGGCAACGCCGTCGGGGTCGATAAGTACTCGAAGCGCGGCAGCACTGACCTCCACTCGCTCGTAGCCCACTTCTCGAGCGTCAAAGCGGCTGAGGGCGTCACTGCCCACGCGGAAGATGATGCCGTTCACCGGCATTGCGGACGCGCTATCCGCGCGCAGGCCGACGGCGGTGAATCCTGATGGAGCGCGAAAGCACCACTCCCTCACCCAGCCGGCGCTCGCAGCCATTTCGACCACAGCGGCCGAGGACTGCTCCTGACCCGCCTGACCCGAGTCTGCCGCACCTTGCAGAGTGGCCTGGAGACTCCGCTCGCTGATTATGCTGCCGTAGCCAAAGATCCAGTGCGCGCCAGTGCGAAGCTCGAGCGGGGGCGCCATTCTAACCAGGTTCGTTGTGAAGAGCTAGGGCGCGCCACCCAAGAGCCTAGGTCGGTGCGTTCCTGTTCGTAGCCAGGTAGCTGTGAAGAGGATCGACCCTTGTCGTACGATATTGCTTCGATAGTAGGGCTTTCATTTTTCGAATCGCAAGATGGTCCTCCGCGGATGCGGGCGGCTCGCCTGGGGAGGGCGGGCCGCTCGCTTCGCGGCTGAACCCCCACACACGCACACACGCCTGACATGGACAGACAGTGAGTGTGTGTGAAATAGACAGACAGGGTCTCCCACCCAGGGGGAAGAGAGGGGATGGTGGTGGGCTCATCATAGCGAAGGCGAAGAGGAGCGTAAAGGCGTTTGGCCAGGCCTGGCCAAAGAAACCAGCACCTCAACCGGCTTCCCTGAGCGTCACAGCTCGGTGATCGCGCCGGCCGGACACCACTGTAACGTCCGTTCCGGGCATTTGAACGCGACCTTCGGGGGCAAAGACATGGGCTCTATGGCTCAGACTGGACTCCTCTTGGTCCCTTCTGATGCCCTAGGCCATACCTGGGCCTTACCCGGGGTTCTAGGGGCCGGGCGGGGTTTGCCCCCCGAAACTGGCCCGAGGGACCTTAACCCCAGATCGGGTCGGACACCGTCCCACCGTCGCCTCGCTACACCAGACGTCTGCTGCACTTGGGGTGGGACGACAGGGGTAGACCGTGCTGTTGCTGTGAACAGGAGAACAGCTGGGGCACGCGCCTTATCTGGCCCGGCCCCTTGGGGACTTGCGGCTCGGGTGCGACCTCTAACCGCGGGTCGCAGACCGTGCTCTCGGTGTCCGATGACATGGCGCCTCTTCGCGATCAGCACGCCAGTCTGTTCACACCTCTCTTCTGTTCACTTCACGGAGTGACAGGGGTTCGTTACCCAGTTTAAGAAAGGCTTCAAGAAAACACACCCTCAGAAAAACACCCTCATATAAAAACGACCGGAGCCAGCGCGCTTGTGGCTTCCACTCACAAGCACGCTTTTCACGTCTCCGTCCCCGCTCTACCTAAGGCTTGCCGCTCGAACCAATGGCGGTGGGGACGGAGGTGTCGCCTCCGTCCCCGCCGTGGAGGCAGCGCCTCTCTCCCCGCTCGACCTATAGCGGTCGGCGGACTCGAGAAAGAGGGGGACGGCGGCTCATATTGCTAAATATAAAATTCCCACCCACCCACTCACCCGGGTGGGGGAATATAAAAATACCTTAGGGTGCTGTGCGGGTGTGAATACAAGAGCGCTGCGCTGAGAACGAGCAGGACGTCACGCCCCCGCGCGCGGGGTGGCGCGAGAGCGGAGAGGAGGCAGGAGCTGCTGCCGGGGCGCGTCCCGCGCGTGTGTGGGCGCGGGGGGCGCCCCCCCCCCCCCCCCCGCGCTGAGCGCTGTCAGCGGTGGGCCACCTCTCGGCTCACGCCGCTGATCCAAGCACCCAACTGCATGCGTGGCGGCGCCGGCGGCGCAGTACAGTACAGAGAAGGAGAGAGTGTGCACAGGCTGTCGCGGTGTCGGCGCACCCCGCACCACCGCGGCCGGGACGGTGAGAGGCTCGCCAAGCACCGCTCAGCGGCGGGGGGAGGGCGGTGGCGGCGGCGGCGAGGCGCAAGGCGGTGGCAGCGGTGGTGCGGACGGCGGGATTGACAGGGGAGGCGGCGGCCACGAGCGGAGCGGCGGCGAGAGGGGGGCAGCGGCGAGGCGCGCCGGCGAGCGAGGCGCCCGCGCCATCAGAGGGACGCCGCCGCGAGATGGAGGGCGGCGGTGACGGAGGCAAGGGGCGAGGCGGCGGCGGCGGCGGCGGCGGCGAGAACGGCGGCACCGAGTGTGTCTCGGTGAGCGGCGGCGGGAGGAGGAGCAGCGGCGGCGCTCGCTCGCTGTTGACGGGAGCGCTGGTTTGAGCCTGGGAGCCCATGCCACTGCGACCGGCGTGCCCGGGAACGGAGATCGCGCGCGCGCCGCATTCACGACGCGCGCGCGATCTTCGCGGAGTTGGGTCCCCAGAGGGAAGCGGTCTTTTCGGCCGACGTCCAGCGGCGCGCAAGGAAGCAGGCGCAGCGCCGGCGGTGTCGCGCTGCATGGGCCAGCAGGGTGCAGTGGCGAGGGGCGGCGGGCTCGGACGTCCACCGAGTCGCTCCGCGCGCCAGGCGGAGCGCGCAAGCGGGCCAGGAAGCTCTCGGCAGGCTGAAGAGGACATCTGCACTCTAACAGCGCGCTTTGCTTGCTCTTGACCTCAAAGCTCGCCACCTCCCTGCTCGGCGCGGATGCTGACCGCCGTCCCCACCGCCTCCCTCGCCGCCGCCGCCCTCGCCGCCGCCGCCGCCGCCGCCGCCGCCGCGGCGTCCGACGGCGAGAGCCTAGCCCCCTCCTCCGAGACAGAGGAGGCTGCCATCCAGGCGACCGCAGACTGCGCTTATTGCGGGCGGGCGGGCGGGCGGATCCACTTTGTTTCGGCACACGCCTCCCTAGCCCGGTGTATAAACACCGGGGGAGGTATTTTTTTGGTTAAAGAAGTGGTGCTCGCGCTGTAGCCTGGCGTTTATACGTGTTGTGCTCCTTAGTGTTTGCTGAAGACAAACCCAACAAAACAAAGAGTGTTAGAGTTGTTTGGTATTGGCAAATCGAGCTGCGCCCGCACTGCCGCCATCGCGTTCGTCGCCTGCGAGGCGACCTTCGCCACCTTGGCCTTCCTCTCCCGCTCTGCCGCCGCCTTCCGGTCCTCGCGGCGGTCCGCCAGCGGGTTGTCGCCGGCGTCAGCAGCCACGATCATGGCCGTGACACCCTCGCCTGCCATGCCGAATCTCGGCCGATCGACGCGCGTCCCAAAAGTCGCCAAAAGTGGCGGCGTGTCGCAATTACCCGCCCGCCGTCCCGGCGGTCCCGCAGCTCGCGCACATCTCCCTCTTAACCCACCTGTAACATCACATAAAGGTATTGCTAAAAATCTCTCTCTCAAACCCAGGCTGGCCTTTGCGCCTGAGCACTAAACGTGCTACCCGGGTAGTGCTGTCGTGGGCTACCAGGCTACTGTAGGAGCCCGAACCCAGTGCCGGCTAACCTCGGAATGTACCACCAGAATGGCTGTGCTGGCTCCTTCACAGCCATCTTACCTAAGGGTGGCTGAGCTAGCTGCAGTGCAGCCACATCCTCCAGCCAGTCTAATGGCTGCAATACACACACGGCAGCCATCCTTGGTAGACATGGCTGGAGACACACTACCGCAGCCATACCGCCCGCCTCGACGTGAGCCCTCTTGGCTGACCTGGCTACATCGCAGCCATCTTGGGTAAGATGGCTGGGGGACAGCCATTTCAGCCATCTACTACCGCCCCCGCCGTCTCCGCCGCCGCCTCTCTCGCCGCCTCCGATGTCTCCACCACCGTCGATGCCACCGTCGCCACCCCCGCCCTCTCCGCCACCTCCGTCGCCGCCGCCCCCCTCCCCCTTCCCGCCCTCGCCGCCTCCGCCATCTCCGCCACCGCCATCGACGCCTCTGCCCTCCCTACCACCTCCCTCGCCTCCGCCGTCAACCTCGCCGCTGCCGTCCTTCCTGCCTTCACCCGCACCACCGCCGCCGCCCTCTCCGCGGCCGCCCTCGCCACCGCCGCCCACTCCGCCGCCCCCCTCGCCTCCCCCCCCCTCGCCGCCTCCACCAACGCCGCCCTCTCGACCACCAAGCGTTTCCCCACCCATGCCGCAGCCAGCACCGGGTTACGCGGTCGATGGGTTCGCTGCCATCGTTCAGCAAGCCATAACCTCGCAAGAGCCTGTGGCTGACGAGACGTTGGCAGAGATCGCCAAGACAGTGCAGAAGAGAATGTGTGAAGCGTCGAATGCGCTGGAAGATGAGGTCTCCGTTGCCGTCCAGATCGTCAGCCCTGGCGTCAACCACACTCTGTTCAGATCGGCCACGTCATCCCCGCCGCCGCTAGATAGGCCAGATGCGCTATCGCCGCCGTCTCTGCCGCCGCTCTTCAGCCCGAACTTCACAGATCCATCCACCGCGGCCGCGCAGCCGCCCGGATCCGAGGGCGATGGACGCATCCTACAGGAAGTCGAGGTTGTCAACACAGGCGACTGCAACGTCAACAGCACTTACGTTGTGACCATCGTGGTACTTACCAATACACCAACGGTGTTCACTATCATCCAGGAAGGCGCCGACGCGGCTCTCGAGTCCATCACGGCAAACCTTACAACGAACAACATGACTCTGGGGGTTTTGAGCTGCGGATCCGGCGGCGTGGTTGCCGGCGGCCGTGTGATGAGCCCGGCACGTCCCACCCCGCCGGTGCCGGTGCCGGTGCCGCCACCCTCGCCACCCAGCCCGCCGCCCCCTTCTCCGCCGCCACCCTCACCGCCGCCCCCCTCGCCGCCGCCGCCCTCGCCGCCGCCGCCATCCTCGCCGCCGCCGCCCTCGCCATCGCCGCCGCCCTCACTGCCTTCACCCGCACCACCGCCGCCACCCTCGCCCTCATCGCCGCCCTCGCCCCCTCCGCCCTCGCCCCCTCCGCCCTCGCAGCCGCCCCCCGCGCGGCCGCCTCCGTCGCCGCCGCCGCCCTCGCCGCCACCGCCCTCCCCGCCTCCACCCTCGCCGCCACCACCCTCACTGCCATCGCCCGCACCGCCGCCCCCCTCCTCGCCGCCGCCCTCCTCGCCGCCGCCACCCTCGCCCCCTCCGCCTTCTGCACCACCGCTCCCGCCACCGCCGTCACAGCTCCCTCCATCAGCACCGCCCTCGCAGCCGCCCCCCGCGCGGCCGCCTCCGTCGCCGCCACCGCCCTCGCCGCCGCCGCCCTCGCCGCCGCCGCCATCCTCGCCGCCGCCGCCCTCGCCATCGCCGCCGCCCTCACTGCCTTCACCCGCA
>NW_005201793.1:0-1055 GCF_000372725.1 Emiliania huxleyi CCMP1516 | reverse complement strand
AGGGTCTGCACCATCTGGTTGAAGGGTACCTCGTCGCCAAAGCTGCACTCAATCACCGCGAGCATGCGCGTGCGGTCGCTTGGCAGCGAGCACGATGCCTCGCTCAGCCGGAAGCGCGCCAAGCCGCCCCCCAGGCCGCACTGGGCCCTCCCACCGCCAAGACCGCGCAGCGGCAGCACCTCAACCTGGCCCGGCGCGCCACCCATCGCCACAAAGATGAATATTTCAAGCACACACCACAGCCGCGAGCAATAGGTCGGCCCATGCAGCACCAGCAAGCTGCGGCAGCCGGACAGGTAGATGGGCAGCTGGAGCAGGCTTGCCGCGACGGCGTCCTGTCGAATACAGCAGCGGTCGAGCCACAGCAGCGGCGGGCGGCCGTGCTCCGCCTCGAAGCCGCCAGCCCACTCGCGCAGAACCTCGTACTTTTCAGCGCCCGCGTCCGCCCACGAGTGCGAGATGAAAGCGTCCACCTCCCCCAGCCTCGCCGGCACGCTCCTGCTGAGGGGTGGCCCGTCTACCGTCTACCGGTAGACCGGGTAGACGGTAGACCATTTGGTAGACGAGTCTACCACGAGTCTACCGCAGTCTACCGGTAGACCGTAATGAACCTACGACCCCAGTCTACCGGTAGACTTGGTAGACCGCGGTAGACTGGTGTACCCCTTTGGCGCCACTGATGCCCTCGCGGCCTGCCGGCGAACGTCCGTCCGGCGAGAACGCGCGATGAAAGTGCGGTCTGCCGCGCGGGCGAAATCTGCCGGTGAGAGAGGCTGTTGAGCGCGGTCGCTGTGAGCTTCACCTCATGCCATTTCCGTGCGAGGCGCGCTCCGTGTCTTTTCTGACATCAAATGAACGTCTTTACACACTCATCGTGGGTAACCGCTCACTGCGGAGCGCCGACCTGTGTCGGCTATGACGACCGAGAATTCGGCATACGTGCAGCCGATCATTATGATGTCCGTCGCCCGCAGCTTCCGTTGACCTTCTCGAGTGCAAGCGCATCGACTGGGACTGGTAGCATTTCTGAATCCTCTGCTCCCCTAGTCGCCTCT
>NW_005201795.1:0-1055 GCF_000372725.1 Emiliania huxleyi CCMP1516 | reverse complement strand
TTTCTTAAGGTTGGTAGGTGAAAAGAGATGTATGGTTCTTGCGCGGCAAGATTGGGCGTCTTCTACTCGAGTACCGCAGTCCCTTTTGATGGGCGGCGGCCCTGCCCCTGCGCCCTGGGTCTTGGCGGCAAATGTGAAATGATCGGAGTGGGAGTCAGAAACATGTGGTTCTTGCGCGAGGACCGAGGAGAGCTTGATGAATGATGATAAACTCGAGGGGCCAAAATACACCGCGAGGAGGGCGGAGTTGCGCCGAGAGGCGGGTGAAGCCGCGAGAGCAAGGGATCGGCAGGCGGCGGCGGCCCGTCGCAGGACGAGGCGCAGAGCCGCAGAGGAGAGCGGCGAGACAGACAGAGGTCAGGATGAAGCGACAGACAGTTGCGAGTTGGAGAGAGAACGACGAGAGGAGTGGGACGACCGCGAGGCGGCATGAAGGTCGCATTGGCGACAGACTGCAAAGAGAGATTGTGGAAGAGGCAGACGCCCACAAGGCGCAAGGGTGGGCGACGGCTAGCAACACATACTCCTCTCCTTAAAATCCCTGTCTGTTGTTTGGGGAGAGAGATTTTTAGCAATACCTTCAATACCAAACAACTCTAACGTGTTTGTTTGTTGTTTGTGGTGGCGGCGTGCGCGCGTGCCGTCCTCCCATCCCTCCCTTGCGCCTTGGGTTGTCTGTTTTCTGTCTTTCTTTCATTCAGAGTACAGAGAAAGAAGGGAAGCATAGCAGCCAGGCGCGTCTTAAAATAATCGAACATATCGGAGCATGTCCACAGTGCTCAGTGGTTCCGAGCCTGGCTGTTGCTCACACAAAAACACAACCCCGGAACCAAGACGCACAAGCAAGCACAGACAGCTGTTATGTTGCTCACGTTCGATACATACATAACACTGCAGGCAGCGCTCCGCCCGCGGCCCTCCGCATGCGCCGTGCGGCGCTCCGCAGGCCGCGTAAATGCACCTCGATCCCTACAGTGTGCGTTGCCCGAATCCTGCTGCAGTGCCGGCCGCATTGCAGCGAGCCACGAATGCACATGCTACTGCGATTCTGTCTC
>NW_005201796.1:0-1055 GCF_000372725.1 Emiliania huxleyi CCMP1516 | reverse complement strand
CGCTTTTGTCGAGAAGAGCCGCTGCCTTTCGCCGCCCATGCTGCAGCTCGACGTCCAGCTTCCGCGGCGCGTGCGTGCCGCGGCGTTGGGCGTCGAGCGCGCCACGGAGGCCAGCCACGCCACGCGCGGCCACGCGCATCGCACGAGCCAAACGCCGCGCCCGAAGTACAGGGTCAGCTTCGTAAACGTCGCCGAGGAGGCAAAGCTGAATCTCGCCATCCATGCCACAGCGGCCGCGGGCGAGCGGGGCGTGTGCGCGCCACGAGCCGCCGCGCCGGCCCCTTCGCCCAGGCGCCTCCTCCGCTGCTCGCTGCAAGAGAGCTGCTCGTCGTCGAGATGCTCGGTTTTTGGAAGCCCCTGGGCCTCGCCACAGGTCTCTCTGGCTCTGCGCTCGGCCCCGGGCGTCACGCCGTGGCGGCGCCAGCAGGTGGGCTCCAGCGCCGCCCCGCGCGAGCGTACGCGCGGCGGCGACGCCTCCGCACCACCCCCTCCGCCGCCCGGCCGAGCGAGGAGCGCGAGAACGAAGAGAGACATGCTGTCCGAGAGCGATTTCATTATGCGTCCCGTGCGACATCGGCGAAGCGCGAGTGCCGCGCACGCTGTCGCTATTCGAGCACCTCAACGGTACGCACTGGGACGGGTGCAACTACGGCGGCTGGCTGGCCACGGGGCACACGTCCCTCAACACCCACGTCACGAACGTCGCCCGCGCCTTCGGCGCCTCGGCAAAGGTCATGGAAGTGAGGCTCGGCTGCAGGGACCCGACGCGGGCGCACGATCCGGACACCAACCCGTACCAGCGGGGCGACGGCGTCTTCGGCAACTATGCAGAGTCGGCACGCGCCGTGGTGTACGACGGCACGTGCGTCACCGCGGTGCACCATGACAAGCTGCGCCCGCTGGCGAGCGGCAAGCGCCTAGCCACCGACTACGCCGAGGAGACGAAGCGGAAGGCCAAGGCAGCGGCGTGCGACGCCAAAAACTGCGACTTTATGACGTGGGCGGCGAGCACGCGCGGCGGCATCGGGCACGAGGCGGCGACGTGGTTCAACACC
>NW_005201797.1:9924-11087 GCF_000372725.1 Emiliania huxleyi CCMP1516 | reverse complement strand
GCCCCCGCGCGCGCAGGGGGGTTTCACATGCACATGTGCATGCACATGTGCATACGAAAAGACAGTACACGTCAGTACACAACGATCAAGTTTGACACAATCGAGAACATGCACACCCAGATACCAGCGGTGGCGTCAAGGACCCGCGGTCGCCGCATGCGCGAACACCTCCTTCATGACACGGGGCAGCTTCGCCACGTCCTGCACCGCAAAGCCCTGCCCGAGCGGCAACTGCTCGGCGAGCCACTCGGCGGCTGCGGGCTCGGCCACGAAGACGCAGTACGCGCGCACGTGTGGGTTGCTACGCAGCGCCTCGCCAATCTCCTCCGGGCTCACGTCGTACCGGCCGAGGTTCGCGTCGGAGAGCAGGACAACGATGCGCTCGTCCGCGTCCGCCCGGCCGGCCGCCTCGACGGCGCGGCGCACCGCCTGCAGCGAGTTGTCGCCCGAGGGCGCAGACCACGCATGCGCGAAGAGCGCGCCGACGACACGCGCGCGCTCCCCCTCCTCCGCAGGCGGCCTCCCCGCCTCCAGGAGCGGCGCGTCGGCGGTGCCCCCGCTGTGCATGCTCATGTTGTAGACGAACTTGTGCTCGAAGCCGTGCAGCGCCTCGATGAGCAGCGCCGCGGTCGACGCCATGCGGTGAAGCCTCCCGTCCAGCGCGTCGCCGCGCGCCATCGAGGCGGAGGCGTCGAGCAGGAACGTGAGGTGCTTGGGCTTGGCCTGGTGCGTGCCGTGCCGCTGCGGCGGTGCGCCTCGCTTCTTGAAGACCTGCCTCTCCCCCACCGCCGCGTCGACCAGCCGCGTCTCGTCGAGCTCGCCATTCGCCTTGAGCTTCAGCCACGCCCGCTCCGTCTCGCGCGCCTCGGCGCTCTGCAAGATGACGCGGAGCTGCTGGACGAGAGGCGCGTTCGCCTCGCGCAATCGCTCGTACAGCGCAGCCTCCCGCCAGTCGCCGCCCTGCGCACTCGGCCGGCGGCGCCGCACAGCCTCTGCCATCGCTGCGCGGGCGGCGGCGGCGGCGGCGCTGGCGGCGGCCTCCGCTGCCGCGCCCTCCGCGCTCCCGGTCGCGTCGTCGGCGCCTCGAGCCGCCCGCGCAGTCGTCTTCCCTGAGCGAGCCAGCGAGTTGAGGACCCGCATGCGCTCGGACGAGTAGCCTCCCA
>NW_005201797.1:0-9741 GCF_000372725.1 Emiliania huxleyi CCMP1516 | reverse complement strand
GGCGCGCGCCCCTCCTCACCACTGCCACTGCCACTGCCGCCACCGTGGCCACCTTCACCACCCTCACCACCTTCTCCGCCACCTTCGCCGCCACCATCGCCACCATCTCCCCTCTCACTTCCGCCGCTAACCTCACCGCCGACCTCCTCCACGCTGCCGTGCGTCTCCACCCACGCCGCGAGCGACTCGTCGACGCTCTCAGCGCGGACCTGCAAGACGCGCATCGCCCCGCTCGCCTGCAGCACCAGCAGCTCGCCGTCCTCCAGCTCCGTCATCGACACGACCCGTGCGGCGCGGGCTGGATCGCTGTCACCACTCCTCGGCCGGAGCTCCACCCGGCGGGCACGCCCCGAGAGCAAATCGCAGAGCTCGACCCAGACGCCGCCGGCCGCGTCGCGCATGGCGCAAGCCGACGTCTGGGAGTGGCGCAGCCACGCCGTCGCGGTGGCCTCGCCTGCCGCTTGACGCAAGCTCGGCGCGGACCGGTCTATCGCTTTCTCGTAGAGCACCTGCTGTTGCGCCGCCCGCGCGTCGGCGTCTTCCCAGCGCCAGCCACCGCGGAGGGCGAGAGTGGGAGGCGCGCCGCTCGACGAGAAGGTGACCCGCGGCAGCTGCTGGACCGAGAGGAGCGCGTCCTTGCCTGGCCTCGGGCAGACAATCGCGGCGCTCTCCTCGCCGCCCGGAAGCGGCACGGCGGCGGCGATGTGGCAGTCCGCCTCGGCGTCAGAGGCGAGAGGAGAGGCTGGGTCGAGCTCAAAGAGCCACGCACGGGGCGTCGCGTCGATACAACCGGCGAGCTGCAGCGCGCAGAGGTGCGCCGTGCTGTGCGCGCCGCTCGCCGCGCCCTCCTCCGCGCTGCCCATGAGCCGCAGCTGGAGCAGCAGGCCGGCGGGGCCTCCCACCTCACCACACGGGCCGAGGACGCGCCCCCCCGCGACGACCGCTCCGCGCTGCGCCAGCTCTGCCGGCAGAGCGATCGAGTAAGCGGTGCCCGCAGCAGCCCCGCCCTGCTCGCCCCACCGCGCGAGGCGCACCGCGAGCACCGAAGCCTCGCCGCGGCGCATCGCCAGCAGGCAGCCCGCCGCGGTATCAGCGCCCGCGGCGAGCAGCGCGTGCGGACGGCGGCCGCGCTGTCGGCGGAGGAGGGCGCCGGTCCACGGCACCGGGTGCACCGCTCCGCCGTGGAAGCTCTCGGGGAGCTCGACAAAGGAGGCGGCGCCGATGGCGGCGCCGTGCGTGTCGTCGGCGCGGTTGGGCGGCCGCAGGCGATAGATCGCGCCGCTGCCGGCAGGGTGGAGCAAGGCCTCGTCCGCCTCGACGCCCTCGGCGAGCATGACGTCGAGGCTGCCCGTCTTGCTCGCCAGCTCCAGCGTCGAGACGGACTCACCTCCGTCTGCCGCGCGCCGCTCGCGCGCCACGGAGGCGGGCAGCGAGTGGAGCGCCGCCGGCCCAGAGGCGAGGACGTGGATGGCGCCTCCTCGCGCGAGGCACGCGACGCAATGCGGCGCACCCTCCTCCTCGCCCCCCAAGAGCTGGAGCTCGCGCACCTCCTCCGAGAAGGCTGCTCCGGCGCGGCCCTCGACCGCCTCCACGGCGCTGCCGAGGGGGCGCACACGCTGGTCCGACGGCGCGAACTGGTAGCTCACGTTCCGGGCCTTGAGCTCGTGCGACGTCACCTCACACGCCAGCGGCGCCGCCGAGTCGCGACGTCCGTCCACCGGCTGTGCGGCGGGCAGGACGACCTCCCTCGCCAGCTCGACCGTCAGCGCCGGCGCCGCCCCGCCCGCGGCGTCGAGGGCGATGCCCTGCCGCGCGAAGGCGGAGCGCAGCTGCTCGGTGGCGACGGGGTCCATCGCGTCGAAACTGGCGACGTTGCCCAGCGCCTGCCCGACCGAGTCCTGCGGGAAGGCTTGCAGATGTTTGATGACGGACACCTGTTCCCGCACCGAGAAGGGGTACGCCAAGAGCCCGTCGCGCACGAGGCAGCGGAGCTCGTCAAAGGCGCCGACGATACGCCGGTGGACGTGGGGCGGCACGCTGGTGCCGAAGGGCGCCATCAGCTCGAGTTGCGACGCGGCGTCCGGGTTGTCCACCACGTGCGCCGCGAAGACGGTGCCGCACTCTCTGAAGAAGTCGTTGCCGAGGAAGGGGAAGCCGGGCCGGTTGGCGAGGGTGAGGACGCGGAACCGGTCGTGGATGATCACGTCCTCCTCCCTCAGCAAGCTCCCCTCGGCGGCCGCCGCCTCGGGCGAGAGGACGCGCCGCCCATCTGAGAGCAGCATTTGGCCATCCGCGAGCAGCGACTTGAGCACGGCCACCACCTCGAGCGGCGCTTTGTCAGCCTCATCCAGCATCAGCACGTGGCCGTGCCGCAGCGCGAGCACCAGGGGGCTGTCCCGCCACTCGACGGCGCCGCCGACGAGCTCCGCCTCGACGGTGAGGGACTGGACGGTCGAGTCGCGGTGCAGCTGCATGTACTGGCGCTCGAGCCGCAGCAGTTGCAGCAGCCGGTCGGCGAGCTTGTTCTTGCCCGTCCCTTGGTTGCCGATGAGCAGCACCGCGCGCTCGCCGGCGACGAGGTCGGCGGCGAGGTCCTCGAGGAGGCGGAGGTGCGTCGGGTTGTCGTGAAAGGCGGGGTCCGGCACCAGCTCGGGCTGAGAGACGGAGTCGGGAAGCGGCAGCCTCGCCCGCCCGATCGCGATGCTGCGCTTGCCGCCGTCGCCGCTAAGCTCGCAGACGCGCACCTCTCTCGCCGCATCGAGCGCCGCCACCGCCGCGCACTGCTCCTCAATGCCCAACGCCGCGACCACCGGCTGCAGCGCCCGCGCCACGCGCGCCTCAAAGTCCGCGATCAGGGCGGGGCTCATCAGTCCGGCGCAGAGAGACCGGCGCACACCGTGCTGCACTGCGAGAAGCTGGGCGGCGGCAAGCTCGGCGCCGGCGGCGCCACCGTCGCCCGCCGCCGCCGCGCGGCGCGCCACTCGCTTGAGCTGCCGAGGCGAGAGGGAGAGCCCACCCGGGGGAGCGCCAGAATATGAGTCGAGGGCGTCCCCGCCGGGAACGGACGTGTCGAGGGCGTCAGCGATGCAGAGCAGAGCCTCCCGCGCCGCCGGTTGCAGCGCCGGGCACAGCGCGGCGAGCCAGTCGGCCATCTCGCCCTCGCCGATCGGCGGGAGCTCGTGCCACGCGAAGAGAGGGAGCAAGTCCGACGAGAGCCAGCGGTCGGTCGGGCTCGGAGGCTGGGCGAGCGCGACGACGCGGAAGGATGGGTGGACTCGGCGGACCGAGCAGCTGTCGGCGAGCTGCTGCGCGGTGAGGCCGAGCCGCTCCCGCAGCGCGTCGAAGTGGCCGGCGCGAAGGAGGCGAGTGCCGTCGTGCAGCGTCGCCTCGCCGTCGAGCAGCAGCTGGTGCAGCGAGGCGAGCCCGTCGGGTCGCAGCCGGTGGATGCCGTCGAGGACGCAGAGGTCGCCCGCGAGCGCCGCCTCGACGAGCGGCGAGTCGCGCCAGCCGGTGTTGCCCGCCGTGTCGAGGGTTCTCCGCTGCAGCAGGTCGTGCGAGGTGAGGTCGCGGTACAGCGGCACCGTCCGCACGCGGTAGCCGAACGCCGCGCCGAACCGGTGCGCCAAAGCGCTCTTCCCTCCCCCGGCGGCGCCAACGAGGCAGAGGTGCGCCCCGCTGGCGTGGTCCTCCGCCATCGCAAGCAGGCAAGCGCGCAGCGCCGGCGTCTCCACCCACGCCTCGCCGCCGCCGACCGCCCCGCCGCTCGCCGTGCCGTGCAGAGCACCGACAGGGACCTCGACGCCGCGCGTGCACCCGAGCCTGACCCTCGCCGTGACGCCCTGCCCCGCGATGACGCCCTCGACGACCGCGCCGTCCGGCTCCACGACACTGGCAGGCCGCCTTTGGCCCTGCAACTGGGATGGCGGCGGCATGCCGGCAGCCTCGAACGCCGCCGCCACGCCCGCCGCCTCCGGCGCCTCGAGCCCCATCAGCCGGTGTGGAAAGCTGCGGTGGAGGAGGGGTGGCAGTGCGTCGCCGCCGCCGCAGTCATAGTGCGCCGGGAAGGAAGCGAGGACTCTGGCCGCCCGCCGCAAGGAGCAGTCGCTGAGGTGGAGGAGCCTTCCTTCCGCCTGCCCGCCACCGCTCCCTCTCGCCGCCGCCCGCACCGCCTCTGCCCAGCTCACAAGGCTCTGCGCCGCACCCCGCGGCGCCGCCTCGCGGCTCGACGAGAGCAGCGCGCGCACCGAGGCGAGCTGCAGCGCGGGCGGCGGCACTCCGCAGAAGAGGCCTTGGAAGCGAGAGCGCAGCGGCGGGTCGAGCGGGAAGCCGGCAAAGGCAGGGACGGGCAGCCCGGTGGCGATGACGCGAAAGTCGTGGTGGACGCGCACGTAGCCTCGAGCGGCGAGAGAGGCGTGCGTGTGGTCGCCGCTCGCGAGGAGCGCGTCGAAGCGCGCTGGCGACATGAGGAAGCGACCGTCGGGGAGGCCCATCTCCCGGTTCTCGAGCAGGTTGTTGAGCGTGGGCAGCACGTTGCGCTCCGCCTTTTCGACGCCGTCGAGCAGCAGCAGCCTCCCGGCAATGGCGGCCCGAACGGGCGCCGCGTCTACATAGTAGACGTTGCCGTCCAGCACCTGCCGCCGCTGCTTGAGGTCGGCCTCGGTGGTGTCGGACGAGAGCGCGAGGCTCTCCACCTCGCGGCCCGCAACCTCCGCCCAGCGCAGTGCCAGCTGCCGCTTCTGGCCACCCGGAGGCCCGATGAGCAACACGTCCTGCCCGAGCGCCTCCTTCTGCGCCATCCACCGGAGGTGCTGCGGAGGTGCGGGAGAGCCGGCTGCAGCAAAGGCGTGCGGCACGAGGTGTGGCGTCTTGGCAGCCGAGACCTTGACAGTCACGTCGGCCACGCGGACGGAGGCAGTGCAGAGTCGCCTCGTGGGGAGCAGCCGCATGACCACTACAGCATTCGGCCGTCTCAAGTGCGGTGCATGCCGGCACTGTTGTGTCTCGAGCTTCTCGACGTGGACTTCCTTTGGCCGCGTTGCGTACCTACCGCGAAGTGCCGAACTTAAGGTAAGGTAGCTTGAGTTAGGTTAGGTGCTTTGCACTGAGTTAGGCACGGGGTAGCAGCAGTTAGGCACGGGGTAGCAGCATGGCGCGAGCCATTGATTTCTTTTTTGGTCCGAACGGGCTGACGCGCTGACGTGTCCCCGCCGCCTATCCGCTGGTGTGCATGCTGCTGCTGCTCACCCTAGCGGGGACGAGCCTAGTCTACCCCAAGCCAATGCCCAAGACGCAGCTGACCCTCGCGTTTGGTGCGCCGACTCTGCAGCTCTCCTCGGCGCCGCCACCGACGTCCGCGGGGCCCGTGTGCCGGTCCGGCGGGACCGAGAGGTGGGTAGCAGGAGTTAGGCACATTAGAACAGGAGTTTGGCAAGAGGAAAAGAGCTCCCTAACTCAAGCTACCTTACCTTAAGTTCGGCACTTCGCGGTACCGGGTAGCGAGTCTCGGTGTGAATTACGCGCGAGCTGGGCGGAAGACGCGGCGATTTTCTCGGGCGGCTATGTACTCTCTCTTCCATCATGTACTCTCTCTCCATGTACTCTCTCTCTCTCTCTCTCTCCCTCCATCTTGCATCTATGGTTAGTCTATGCTTCGACTCACCTAGATGCTAGAACCTCTGTGCTCTGTTCTTCGCCCTCAGATTTTGTTGAGTGTGTGGGACTTTTCTTTTTCGACTTCGTTCTATAGACTATAGGTCTACCCTCGTGGAGAAGCTCACTTCTCTCGTCTCACTTTACTCGCCAACCGTTCCACCAGCCCGTGCACGAACTCTACAAACACTCACTCAGTCACCGCCAACGTACCTCGATATGATCTCCGTGTTGCCGTCTCGAAAAGTTGCCCCGTTGCACTCCTCGATGCAGCCTCTCGTCAAGGAGAGCTCGTCCACACAAAAGTCTGCCGGCAGCCGCCGCGGCCGCCCCTCGATCGGCTTCGCGACGTAGCACGAGAGCATCCGCGCGCGCCTCGCCGCGGCGACCACAGTCGAGTGGTCGCTCACGACCATCACCTATGGCACGCCGTGCCGCCTGAGGATGGCGGTGCACCCCAGCGGCGCCGGACCTCCGCCGCAGAGGCGCCACCGAGCCGGGAGTGAGGTCGAGGGCCTCCGCCACCTCGCCCAGCGCCTCCGCCTCGCCGCGCCGCGCTCGTGCGGCCGCGGCCGGGTCGAGCGACGTGGCGAAGGGGGGCACCTGCAGCGACTCGGCGAGCGAGGCCGCCTGCGCCTCCATCCGAGCCGCGTCATCGTCGTCGTCCGACGGGAGTAGCAGCCGGAGCATGCCCCTCATGTCGAGGTAGTGGAGCAGGTCCTTTGCGCCCGGCTGGAAGGCGTAGCCGCCCGTGTCCACCTGCGCTCGCCGCTCGCTCTCTGAGTGCCGGCGCACCGCCTTCTCGCGCTCCTTCTCGACACGTCCAAACTCGGTCATGAGGAGCGGCCCGCCCGCGTCGGCGTCGCGGCCGTGGTGCAGGAGCTGCGCGGCTCCACGCGAGCGGAGTTTGTCGGCGTACTTGTCCCGCGGTGAAGCGGCGCCGGCGCTGGCAGTTGCCTCCACGGTGACTGCAGCCTTGGCAAGGAAGTCAGTCAGCCTGCCGACGAGCTCGTCTCGGTCGCCAACATTGCTGAGCCCCTGCTGCCGGCAGTGGTCGCGCAGCTGAGATATTAGCATGGAAGAGATTGTGTCAGCGCGAAGGACGTCGGGCTCGATGATCGGAGCCGCCGGCTTCGATTGCTCCTTCCGCGCGCGCTCGTGAGGGTGGCGCATGAGCACGCGGGCGTCGAACAAGAGAGCTCTCACGCTGAGACGGCCACCCACCTTCCAGGCGAGCGATGTGGAGCCCGTGCCGAAGCTCATGTATCGCTGGCTTCTACCCGGTACCCGAGTAAGTGCTGTGTGAACACCTCACGCGTCTTGGGTCCCGTGGTTGTGTGTGTGTGTGTGTGTGTGAGCTGCGTCGACGGGTGCGGGACCGCGGCGCAGCCAGTGCCGCGGCGAGGCCTCCGGCTGTTTGCGGCGGGCGGTTTGCTGCTCGCGGCGATGGCGAAAAACTCGTCTCGCCACACGCCAAGGGCTTATGCTCTGGCGAGACGTGAGGCGCATGCGCCCAGGAGGGGAGGGGGCATGTGTAACGACACTGCTAGAGATGCCTTTCGGGGCCCAGAGATAAAACTTCTGTGATGCCATGCGTGACCTAGTAGTGTCCCCAGCTATGGGCGTGTCCACGTTGGAGCCAGGTGTGGTGTGGGCGCGAGAATAGCTCCGCCGTTCATGGAGGCAACCGATGCGAGTCGACTGGTGTGTGTCGTCGTGGTTTCGTATCAAGAATACTCACTCACACACCCGTGGTTGTGTTTTTGTGTGAACACCTCAACCTCTCACAGACCAGCGCATAGCGCCATAGGACGTATTTTCTTGTCAATAACAAGGCTGTGAAGGCCGATATTTCTTCTCATACTTACTGTGCCGTACGAAAGTGTGAACAGGTTGGAGCAGCAGCTCCTGAGCACGGCGCCGCAGGCGCCTGTTGATGGGTCCAGGTGATAGCCCTGGATAGGCAATGCATACGCCTAGTTGGGCCTCAGATCGCCCGACCGCGTCCCGGTACTCTGTGGTCGGATTTGTGACGCCGCCGCACCGCGCACCGCGGCCGGGGGCCCGCTGGGAGGCCGAGGATGGCCGTGGCGGACCGGGACGAGCTCTGGGAGGTGAAGTGTCAGTGTATATATTGTAGAGACCAACCATGTGCACAATATCTCTCAGTCTAGCTAAGCCAGGGGAGGCGATGCCGGGGATGTACAGCAGCTTGATGGTGCTTCGCCGGTGTGCGTCCCGGAGCGGTGAGGACGGGCGGTCCGGGGGAGAAAACTCAGGACAACGCCGACACCGCTCTGATTCGACTTTTTGCTTCAAACAAAGACTGTCGCACGCGCCGCAGCGCGGTGCATGCCACTGTCGGGAGCAAATACGTCAGTTAGTTGTGTTCACGCCGGGATCGTGTCCTGAGTAACCTGGGCAACCATTAGCGCGGACGAGTACTCCGCCACATCGAAAGTGGAGCGAAAACTCAGCCTTGAGTTCTCAGCGCCCTCACGGCCCGCCGATGGCAGACCCGACTCCCTCCATCCGTGTGGCGCCGCCCGATGGTGCCGGGAACCCTATTCCGGAGCGATTTCCCCTAGGGTTGGCGCCGAAAAAGCCGGGCCCCTTAGCTCCGGCTAGGGCTGTTGGGCCTTCGAAGCCGACCACGAGGAAGGGCCGACTTAGGGTTAGTATAGCGGGCCGAGAAGGCCGCCCACACCCGCGAGGATGGTTGTGTGTTTGCCTCCCCCGACTCGGAGGCGACGGCCGCCTCAGAGGGCGGGCATGCGTCCTCTCGCCCTCTCACCCGCGGGAGATGGCCGAGTCCACGGAGCCGCACGCTGCCTCTCCTCCGACTTATATAGAGAAAATCCCATTTGAACCAGCGTTTTAAAGTAAAATCGTCAAGAGAAATCGATGCCCCGGGCTGCGGGCTTTGGGGTAGGCAGCCACCCTTTCGAAGGTGAGGCGTATCTGCCGACCTGTGAAGACGCTTTACTTGCGAGCAGTGCGTGGACCAGATGGCGCGAGGGCACCGCAACATGGCTAAGGAGGCAGGGAAGTTTCTGTTCCGAGACGGCCGCTCAGGACTTGTGTTAGTCGGGCTGGCCAGTCCCCGGGGCCTGACGGTCCAATGTTTCCCTCAAGAGTACTTCTCCACTACCCCGCCCTTTCACTTTAGATGTGTCGGACCATACCCGGGTAGTAGGTTGGGTCGCGCGAAAAAGAATTGTAAATCCTCTCCATGCCAAGTGCTCTCACCCCTCCCTTGGGTTGTCTGTTTTCTTTCTTTCTTTTTTCCCTTCGCGTCGAATTGTACAAAACATCCCAGTGTCGTGCGCCCCTCATGCAACCCATGCAACCCCCACCCGACCCGCTCCCTTTCTGCCGCTGCCTTCATGCCGACCTGCATGCCCTCGCGATCGACGTGAGGTAGCACCTCCTTGACCATCGCTTCCGCTAGGTCCGCGAGATCCCGCCTCCCCACAAATCGTAGCAGCTTCCTCCCCGACGGGTTCTCGATTCCGGCGAGCCTCTCCGGTCCGTCGAGGTCGTCGGCCTGTGGTGCCTCCTCCCGCGCATATGCCATCAGTTTGTCGAGCGTCGCGTGTCGGTCGTGCTCAGCCGCGAAGTTGCGCACGATTCGCCATCCCACCCCGTCTTCCACCCAGCAGGTAGGATCTGTTGCACCCCTCGGAGACGCCGTGTCCATGGTAATCGGGAGGGCCTCTGCGGGCTGCGGGGGGCTCGGTGGCGGCGAGGCGGCCTCTGCCGGCGGGCCTCCCCGCGCCGGCGAGTCGGCCATAAAGACGGCGCCTGTCGGAGAGCCCACCAGCACCGGCAGGCCGACATTCTCGTACTTGTTGGAGCCTGGTTGCTCAGCGTCCGCCGGGATGACAGCTGCGCCCCCCGTTCCTCTCCAGCGCAGGCGCGCCAGCCGCTCCGTACCTGCCTTGATGAGCCAGCTCAGCAGGGTCAGCAGCAGTACCGCCGCCCCCACCCATCCCCATGCAGCCGAAGAGGGCGGGCGCGGTTCCTCTCCGTTGGTACCTTCGGCCGACACTCCTCGTACCAGGCCTAGCCAGCATGCGGCTCTGCCCGCCG
>NW_005201798.1:0-1055 GCF_000372725.1 Emiliania huxleyi CCMP1516 | reverse complement strand
CCCCCCCCCTAGCATGTGGTGTGAGCAGAAGTGCGCCCCCCCCCCTGGAAGCTGCGCCTGCTCCTTGCGGGATGACTTATAGCGGGAGGTTCGAGCTGTCGCACATTGGCTGCTGGGGTGTGCCGAGCGAGGGGGGGCTGGGTGGGCGGTAAGCCGTCATTGCCCGGCGCTGCTTGCAGCGCTCTGGATGGTGTGGTGGGCTGGTGGCGCAGAGTGGTGCTCTTGGGAGTTCAGCTTCATTTCAGATATTTTGTGAGGGATGACCAAAATCGCCAGGTGGGGTCCACAAAAATGTATGTAGAAAGATGAACAACAGTCAGGCTCGGACTGGACACCAACGCGGTATGGGTGGACGGAAAATGTAGAGACGCTATCACATAGATCCAAGCGTCGATGCGAGTCAGCGACGCCAGCAGTGTACTGGGCATGGGAACAATGGCGATCTGACAGGGGGTGCAGGGCTTCATAATGAAAAGGGCGCCACCGACCGGTCAAAAGTCCTGCAGTCAGTCGGAGGGAGAAGGGGCAACTCCGCGCACTGACGGTCGGCCGCCAGAAAACACGCCTGCGTGGATCGCGTCACACCAATCCTCACTACCCAACCAACGCGGCCAAAGGATATCCACCTCGAGAACCTCGAGATTGGGCAGCTGTCTTGGAGCACTTGGAGTGCATCAGCCTCACATCCAGGTTTGGTTTTTTTTCTTTCTGATGGCGGCCGCCATGCCCTCACGGCAGTCTTCGCTCAGCACCGGCGACCTGCAGCTGCTCGCTGCGGCAGAAGCCGTGGCAGAGGCGGCGGCAGAGGCGGTGCCGCCGTCGCAGAGTGCCTCGGTGGCTCTTTCGGCGGACCTCGAGGAGCGGACGCGGGTGGCCAAGGCGCGGGCGGACGCGGAGGTGCAGCTGCTCCTCGCGCACCCGCTGCTGGCGCTGCCTCCGACCGACGGCCGTGCCGCCGGCCTCGCTCCTCCCGCCCTCGCACGGTCCTGCACAACCGACTCTGGCTCTCCGGCGCCACAGAGGCGGGAGGGGGAGGGCGGGCGGGTCGGCTCGCA
>NW_005201799.1:0-1055 GCF_000372725.1 Emiliania huxleyi CCMP1516 | reverse complement strand
ATTGCACCACCAGCCAGGTGCCGACGCAGGGCTGGTGGCGCGCACCGGCTCCACGAGCTGCGTCGGCTCCCTTGAGGTCAGCTCCTCCAGCCGATGGAACGCTCGCTGGTGCCTGCTCGCCCTGCGCGGGACGGTGGCCACAGCGAGAGAGTCGCTCCCGCCGCTGGTGGCGTTGCTTTGCTCTGCGCTAACCGGAGACGCCTCTCGGCCCGAGACACCTTCCGCCCCCATGCCCGCATATTCGGGCCCGCGTGTTTGGCGGCGGGCACAGTGGGTTCGGACTCTTAAGCCGTGTCGGTCGAGCAGTCGCATTGAAGACGTATGGTTCTTGCACTTGTGCAAGATTGGGCGTCTTCTGCCGCAGTCCCTTTGATGGGAGGCCCCAGGGTGGGGGCCACCTCGAACCCCCAGCCAGGGATTCGAGCGGAGGGTGCCACCCCGGATTCATCTATCCGCTGGGCCCCGGCACCTATTTTAGAACTGATCACTTTGCGCAGCAACCGTCGGCCGCCGCTTTTTAGCTTTGGCCAAAAGGTAGTGCGCTGCGCCGTCGCTCTGTCTCACTGTCTGTCGTGCACGCTTCTCGTGCTTCGTTGTGACCCACCCTGTCCCACCCGTGTGTGATCAGTGTCTACGGAGGAGGGAGTGTCGTTGGCTCACGCCACGGCGCTCGTTTCTCCTCACAAGATCCCTCTCCGCCAGGGAGCCCAACCCAACAGGTCGTGTGATGCCGGCGGCATCGAGCGCAACTTTACCGTGCGAGCCACATTGTGTCGACCTCTTCGACGGATGCATTTGGCGAAGCTCCTTGGTTGGGGATCCTTTCCGGGCGGCGCTGGTTTGCCGGAGCGAGCTGGACCTCGGACTTGGCGCCGTCGGCCGTGCTTGCACAGCGTGGTGCACTCCTCCCGATGACTCCTCCATGGAGCGGCTGATGACGGGCCGAGCGCAAGTGCGACAGAGCGGGCAGAGCGAACTCTCAGGCGAGGAGAAGGCTGCGCGCTTCCTCTCACAGGTGAAGCGCTACGCCGAGCAGCGCTCAACGGCCATCATCG
>NW_005201800.1:0-1055 GCF_000372725.1 Emiliania huxleyi CCMP1516 | reverse complement strand
CGGGAGCACGGGATAGGGGCGCTCCCCCTCGGTACGGGCCCCGCTCTCGCTTGGGTCCGGGCACCCCTCTGTGCGCGTGTGCCGCGAGCGTGCACAGGGGTCCAGGCCCCAAATGATGTGTGAGCCGATCGGTAAATATCTCTCTCTCTCTCTCTCTCTCTCTCTCTCTCTCTCTCTCTCTCTCTCTCTCTCTCTCTCTCTCTCTCTCTCTCTCTCTCTCTCTCTCTCTCTCTCTCTCTCTCTCTCTCTCTCTCTCTCTTGTTGTGTAGGTGGTTGGTGGGGCACGGAGCCTGGCGGTTGGCGCCCGCATACTCGAGTAGGTAGGAGGTAGGGCGTTTTGGCGCAGTCGTAGGTAGGTAGGAGGTAGGAAGGCGAAGAACACCGGACTCGACACCAGCGCGGTATGGGTGGTCGTGCAACATAGGTCTACCCTGTGCTGGACTGTCCGGCCGGGGGGGGGGGGGGGGGGGTCGCAGCAGGAACCCTGAGAGGTTCGGTTGGCTTGGCTAGATCTACGGGTACTAAGGATGTCCGGGGAAGGGGAACCCTGAGAGGTCGCGCCGCGCGCGGCTAGATCATAGGATGTCCGCGAACGACGAGCCCGCGACGGACGATCCCCCTGATTCGCTGCTGGACCTCCCTGCCGACGTGCTGCACCGTGTGCTGCAGATGCTTCCAGAGTGCGATGCGGTCGTCGTCGGCGCAGCCTGCCTGGCGCTGTACTCCGCCGCCGCCTCCGACGAGCTGTGGCGCCCGCGCTTCGCCGATCGATTCGCGCCGGTGGTGGAATGCGCGTTCGACGGCGACTGCCCGTCCCCGCCGGCAGACCGCTCGTGGCGCGAGCATTACTTTGAGTTTGGACGCTCGTGGATGCATCTAGCACGCGGCGCGGGCGTTCGTCGCGTGATTTTCGCGATCGCGGGCCGGGTGTACGACGCGACAGACTACCTCGACCTGCACCCGGGCTTGCCCGACTTCCTGCTGTCGGCGGCGGGGACCGACGCCACCGAGGTCTTTGCCTTAGCGGGCCACTCCCGCAACGCACGCACCATCCT
>NW_005201801.1:0-1056 GCF_000372725.1 Emiliania huxleyi CCMP1516 | reverse complement strand
CGCCGAGGCTCCCGGGACCGACAGACAGCATCAAAGGACGCGCTAGATGTGCTTGTGACCGGCGCGTCTCTCTTGACCGGCACGAGCAGTGCTGTGTGCGGCGCTCGCCACCCTGGCGATTGTGCTGGACGGCGGACGGCGCGGTTGCTCAGATGGCCTTATGACGACCCCATTTCGACATCCTTCCCAAGGCCTCTACTCATGAGCTCCATGCGGGAATGATTGGCTCAACCAACTGATCACAAATTCTCTCTGCAACATCAGAGTCGTCGAATTATGCTGTCACGAGGGAGAATTTAGGCACTTTGTGAGATATCGTGAGAATTTGTGATCAGTTGGTTGAGCCAGTCATTCCCGCATGGAGCTCATGAGTAGAGGCCTTGGGAACGATGTCGAAATGGGGTCGTCATAAGGCCATCTGAGCAACCGCGCCGTCCGCCGTCCAGCACAATCGCCAGGGTGGCGAGCGCCGCACACAGCACTGCTCGTGCCGGTCAAGAGAGACGCGCCGGTCACAAGCACATCTAGCGCGTCCTTTGATGCTGTCTGTCGGTCCCGGGTAGCCTCGGGCGCCAAGGGCGAGCTCAGGCGCGACAGAGAGCGCGGAACGTCGACTGGCGCGAAACTTTCGCGGCAAGAGATTGCTACCACCTTAAATTCTCGCCACTTGGAACGCATGCTACTTATTGCAATACAGCTGTCTGCACAGAGATGCCAGCACCCCCCACAGGCAGAGCTCTGCTGCTAGGGGGGGGGGGGGTCTGACCCCCCCACACGCCGCCACCACGCAGGGATTTTAAGGAGATGAGTGTCGCCCTCATCACCCGCAGGGGTTGTGCACCACCCAGTGCAGCAGGCTGTGATGCAATATGGCTATGACGACGAGCTCTACCAGGCATGGAGGGACGGCGAGATAGGCGAAAAGGACTTGCCGGAGGAGGTGTCTGATGGCTATGACTTTGGACCTTTGCGAGAGGTGGCGAGCGGAGCAAGCGCGGTGTAGGCGCGCCCACGCGGCGCAGCGGCTCTCCCGCGACCATAGCCCCTCCCGCAGCC
>NW_005201802.1:0-1056 GCF_000372725.1 Emiliania huxleyi CCMP1516 | reverse complement strand
GTGAGTGCGAGGATAGGGCTAGCGGCTGGCCGACGCCTCTGAGGAGGGCGTCCATAGACACCTCACATGACCCCACACACGGTCTCGTCCATGCCTTGCGGCTGGCGGCGACATTGCTAGAGGCGGAGCAAGCCTGCTCTAGTCTCACATGTTACTTCCTGTCGTCTGTTGTGTCGTTGTGGCTGCCCTTGTTTGTTCCTTTGGCACCTTGGAGTGCTGGGGGGGGGCGACAGGAAGGAAGGATGTGGCCCTGAGTTATGTGTACGCCAACTCAGGGTGTGTGGCAGCCACGCTGGCTGTGTGTCTTGTGAGCTTGTTTGTGTCTGTGTGTTGCTGCCTCGTGCGTGTCGTCATCATCTATCCAGCGTCCACCCATACCCTACCGCGCTGGTGTCCAGTCCGAGCCTGACTGTTCTTCACCTTTCTACCTAATAAACCTAATGCGTAAAGCCGTACGCGACTCGAGAGCTGCTGCCTGTGTTCAAACAAGTCCCGTGTTTTTCTTTTTATTATTCGAGTCCTTTCTTTTTTACGCTCTCTTCTGAGAGCCCAGTCACCTCGCTCGTTCGTGCCCGTGTGCTTTTTGAGAGACGCTCGTCTCTTAACAAACTTAAGAACTCTTGCCCGGCACTCTGCTAGCGTGGTTGGGTATAGAGCTGTAGACACGCTGCCGCGAACGTTTTCTTTCTTTTTCGCCCGCAAATTCTTGTTCCCCACCCGATATCATCCACCCTCCCACCCAACCCCTACACACACCCTACACACCCTACACACACACGCACAGACACACACACACCCACACACACTGCACACACACACACACACATCCACATACTCACACACATAGACACGCAGACACATTGCGCACATCCACACATCACAGACACACGCGCACACGCACATATCCACATCTCCCACTCTTGACGACTCTCACACACACGCGCGCTCACACGAGGACATGCGCTTTCCGCGATTCGATCCCACAGCCAAAAGCTGCTCGCTTCGAACACCGGCCTACTCTCCCATCGAGGACGCCCATGTTGAGCTACTTCGCAG
>NW_005201803.1:0-1056 GCF_000372725.1 Emiliania huxleyi CCMP1516 | reverse complement strand
GGGCAGGCGGGCAGGCGGGCGCACTTGGAGGCGGGTAGTGGTGGTGGAAGACGAGGTGCTTGGAGGCGGATGAGAGGGGCTTGCTTTTGCCGCCGTTCTTGGCCAGGCGTATTCTCGTTTATTCACAGCACGCCACTAGGGAGGCAAGGTTCCCTGGGGTCGCCTCGTGAATAAACGAGAATAAAGAGCGGTGGTTCTTGGCACCTTGGAGTGCGACAGGGGCGGGCGACAGGGAGGATGTGGCCCTGAGTTATGTGTACGCCTACTCAGGGTGTGTGGCAGCACCAGCCGCCCGCTGGCTGTGTGTCTTGTGAGCCTGTTTGTGTCTATGTGTCGCTCGTGCGTGCCGTCATCATCTGTCCAGCGTCCACCCATACTCGAGTACCGCGTTGGTGTCCAGTCCGAGCCTGGCTGTTCTTCACCTTCCTACATACATACATGAAGGTGCCCCGGGAGGCTTGGAGGTAGGGCAATATGAGGTGCGACCTGCGGCATCCCTTTACGTCGAGAGCTAGCTGCTCGCGGCAGGCAGGGTGACAGAGGGAATTCGACAGAGGCTCAAACGCTGCCGAGTGGGCGGACGACACCATCCCGACGGACACTCCCGACGAGGGAAGCAACGCGGAGAGGGGCGACAGCAGTACCATTGGGCACGGAGCAACAGGCGGCGGCCAGGACTCGGAGAGGGAAGATGATAGCGACGCCGACTCACACTGGACCTGCTACACCAACAGCTACAGCCCCAGCCAGCCCCGTCAGCCACCCCTCTCGCCCGCCACCGACCCTGAAGCCGCACCCGTCGCGAACCCTCGCCGTGCCCCCCGAGAGTTCGAGCGATATGGTCCGATTACGTACCGAGCGAACAGGCGAGGGAGATCGGAGACGATCCGGACGAAGCCGCTCTCGCATCTGCTATGGTCTCTCTCTCGATGCAAAACACGCTCGCCGACTTGGCAACAAGGGTTGACTCCCTCGCGCTAGGCGACGAACAACCTGCCCCCGCCCCTCAGGGCGGGGGCCCCCCGCCCCCCCCGGGGGGGCCCTTCGGGGCCCCCT
>NW_005201804.1:6412-11008 GCF_000372725.1 Emiliania huxleyi CCMP1516 | reverse complement strand
CCCCGTTGGCGTCACCGCCGCCGAGAAAGGCGACGCCGCTCCGATTCCTTGGTCGTGTCGCGTCCCAGTGTTGCCTGGCGGTCTGGGAGGAGCGGCGGTTGTACACCGGCGACTCGACGGGGCGAAGCTCGCGCGACTCTGCGCGGCGGAGGATCTCGAGCAGGTTCTTCTCGATGGTGATGCAGATGGCCTCGAGTGGAAGGTCGTGCACCTCCGTCGTGAAGGGGTGCTCGATCTCGACCGAGATGGCGTCGACCTGAGGGAGCGGCTAGGGGAGCGGTTTGAGGGCAGGGAGCAGAGCCAGACCAGTCAGCTGGGAGGCGGGAGGCGCGAGGGCGAGCGGTCGCGCCTTGAGCATGATGAAAGAGACAAAGGCGCAGACGACGACCGTCCACCACTTGTAATCTCCGGCGATCGCGAGCGGGTACGAGAGGAGCCAGAGGAGCATGAAGATGCGCTGCTGCGCCAGGTAGCCAAACGGCATCGGCGTCTTCTGAATGCGCTCGCAACCGCCGAGCGCGTCGACGAGCGACTTGATGTCGTTGCCAATCACAATCTTCCACCCCTCGTGCACCTCGGCGGCGGAGCCCTTGGCCCCCACCGTCTCGTCGAGCTCGTCGCGGATGCCAGCCTTCATCTCGTCCACCATCAGCATCGGCAGGTGCTCGTACACGTAGCCCTGATCGTCCGCTTCCTCCTCCTCGAAGGCGCTCTGGTCGAGGTGCAGCGTCGGCCGCCGCTCGAGCGGGCCCGTGTACCGAGAGGTCATCGCCTGCAGCATCTCGTCCGTCACGAGGCTGGAGAGCTCGTCGGCGGAGGGTCGCGTCGCGCGCAGCGACGCCTTTGTGCACCACGCGAAGAGGATCGCCGCCTTGATCACGCGCCTGCTCACACCGCGGGCGTGAATCCAGGGTGCGGCGGCACAGTGAGTGCCCGCGAAGGGAATGGCGCCGCTTCCGCTCGAGGTCGGTCATGAAAACGGCAGCGTTGGAGGCGACGTTGCGCGTTGAGTTGACGATCTGTCCCCACAGCTTGCGCGCCTCCCACCACCGGTCGTATGCCTGATTGGTGCGAAATGCTAGCAAGAGCGAGAGAAGGCTGAGCAGGATGTTGTGCGCGTGCGCAGGGATTCGCCAAGCCGGCGCGTTTGGCTCGACGGGCGGCAGGTCAGGGAGCAAGGCCTCAACCTCCTCCGACTGCGGCGGAGACGGCGCATCCCGAGCACCCGACAGCTCTCCTTGCATCCACATGTCGAGGACTGTCAACGCGAGCGTGACGATGTTGACGGAGTACCAGATCCCGGGCGGAAAAAACTCGCGAACACTGATGAGCGTCTCAAACCAGCTCTCGGTATGCTGCAGCGTTGGGGAGTCCTTTGCGATCCTCGCCCGCGCCTCGGCACGCGAGTGGTATATGGCGGTCGCCTCTCGGCGCATGCGTGGCTCTGCAACGCCCTCGAGCTCCTCCTCCGTGGCATCCGGCGACGCGATGGAAGAGACTGTGATGGAGAGCAGGCTGCGGATGGACGTGAGCATTGAGGACGCAAACCCCGGGTCACCGACGGCAAAAGCTCGCGGCTTCGTTTCAGGAGAGAGAAATAACGCACTGCCCTCAGCGGAGCTGGGAAGAGGACCGCCGCAAGCGGCGTGGCGTGGAGCGGTTGTGCATCCCTCCGGGGGCCCCTCTGCGCCGGGGAGGCGTTGTTGGAGGCTAGGACGCAAGCGTCCGTCGCCCTTTTCAAACTCGCTCGGGGCCCACTCCGCTACGCTCCGACCCGAATTTGGAGGGCCTGAAAGTTTAAGGTGTTGCTGCGCAAAAGGGGTCGGACACCGGGCGCAGCTCATGCTAAGAGCTAGAAGAGGAGATAAAGAGAACAACCACCCTGTCCCGTTATTGCGTACACCAACACCACAAAACGCTCTCTCTCTCCTGTCCTCACTCAGGGGGGTCACAACTACCAAGTCCCTCGACTAGCTGCCACAGGGCGCAGCTGCCACAGGGCGCAGCTGGAGACGCTCCCCCTCAACATCCACCCCCACCCGCTCCAGCCCCACTTCTGCTGCCGAGAGAGCTGAATCGAAGCAAGCGAGCCATTGCATCTTGGCGTGCTCCTGGAGCGCGGCTTTCTGCGGCCACGAGCACGGCGGAGTCGGTCGTAGCGCGCATCGTTCCCGCTCATCGCTCATTCCTCCCGTGACGTGTGTCGGCCGCGATTCGATGTCGCCACCTTCATCGCCAACGAGGACTCCCTCGACTGCAGGGGGGCTCCGGCGCGGGGAGGGACTCCGCCTGCTGCGCTGGCCGACTGCGCCCTCCTCCTCCATGGGATCGATCCGATTCCGCAGCGGCGGTGCTGCGCGGGAGGCGGCCGCGGGCACGCTGGGCTCGATCAGCGGCTTTCCCCTCAGGTAGCGCGAAAGCACGGATTTGGCGGATTCTTGGCTTCAATTTTACGAAGTCTTGGCACACCAGCTGAAGGCTTGCACGGCCCAGATCACGCAGTTCGTGCACGGTATTCGGATTTTGCTATTTGTTCGTGTGGGGGTATATTGCAGATTTGTCAATGGTACCGCGTCTGCGACGCGGGCGCCTTCGCGGTTTCTACCACGACGCGATCTTTGTCAAGCGCAACAACTTCAACCTGCTGCTCCACGAGACGTTCGGCGGCGGCTTCTCGCCCACCGCCGTTCTCAAGCTGCGCCGCCTCGCGCGCAAAGTCGCGCGCGGCAGCGTCGACCGCACGGCCTACTCGCCCAAATACTCGCTTTCTTTTATGTCCCACCATGCAGAGCGCATCTCGGTCTCTCTGTTGTGCGAGGCGTGAACCGCGCCATTCGCTCTCACCTGGCAACCCTGTCTGCACGTCTCGCGCGCGCGTGAACAGGGCTCCAGGCCCCAAATGACGTGTGAGTGTTAGAGTTGTTTGGTATTGAACGGACCTTACACGCCTGTAACCTCTCTTTAAGGTATTGCTAAAAATCTCTCTCTCTCTCTCGCATATCGCTCTCGGGCCCACAGACATCCCGCACACTCGCCGCACACCCGCCGCCCCCGCGCGCGCCCCACCCCGGCCGGGAGAGAGGGGAGTGACAGTTTAAAGAAAGAAAGAAAGAAAACAGACAACCCAAGGGAGGGATGGGAGGACGGCACGCCGCCACCGCACAGGGATTGGGAGTGACAGTTTGGGACGGCGACAGGTCGTCGTTTTTGTTTTTTGAGCTTAGCCTTCGATGTTATGAAAACAAACGCAAGGCGGACATGGCATATCGCTCTCGGGCTCACAGACATCCCTCACACCCGCGCACACCCGCCGCCCCCGCGCGCGCCCCACCCCGGCCGGGAGAAAGGGGAGTGACAGTTTGGGACTCGCAAGCCCGAGTATGTTGAGTCCTGGCTCAACAACGCAGATAACAAGAGGGGGTGGTCCGGCTCACGGGTTTTGTTTTTTTGACGCTTCCCCCGGGAGTCGCCTAAATCAGCTGCACCAATCTACTGCTGCCGACACCGGCGGCCGCACACCACCGCAGCTGGTCGTCGTCAGCAAGGCGCGCCCACACCGCGGATAGATCCACACCGGCCGGGCCGTGACGATCGCATGTTACCACACGACCACGGCTCCCGCCGTCGCTGCACGCAGCGCAACGTCCGCACCGTTGCAGCGTCGAGCTGTCGAGCTGTCGGCGGCCAGTCCCGGCCGGGTCCGCTGGCAGACCGCTGGCAATCCGTCGACGCTTTCCCGCACCGGACCGCCATTCACCCGAGCCCTCGCTGCTCAGCCACCGCGCCTGTGCCCGTCTCTCCTAGTGGGAGCACCTCTAACCTCTGCATCCGGGCGCAGTGGCGGCCTCAGCGAGGGAGGGAGGGAGACCACGGAGCGCGGCCGCCACCAGCTTCGACCCGTCGCCACCGCCCGATTCCCGTCCCAGACATTCACAGCCCAACTTCCCGCGATTCCACACCAAGTGCCTTCCGCCCGCCGTTCGCTCGCCGACCGCCCGTCTCCCGTGCGATGACTGCAGGCTCGAACGGCGCGGCAAACGGCATGAACGGGCACAAGACGGTCTGCATCGTGGGCGTTGCGGGCTTCATCGGCTCTCACCTCCTAGAAAAGATCATCCGCGAGAAGGACTGGCATGTCGTCGGCATCGACATGGTTGCGCCGAGCAAGATCCAGCAGCTACTCGGCGCGGAGAAGAAGTGGGCGGCGCGTTTCGAGTTCCACCAGGCACGGCCTGCCCGCACACCCGCCTCGCTGCACGCGCTCCCCCTTTCCCCGCCGCCACCTGCGGCGTCTTCAGAGCAGAGCAATGCGCCGCCTCTGCCGCCTCTGCGCGCTCTGCGCCCGACTTTCAGTGTGCCTCTGGTCCGCTCCGCAACTGAGACCCGCAAGTGCGTCCGCAGATGGACGTCACGACCAAGGAGGGGGTAGAGTGCATGCGCGAGCAAATCAAGCGATCCGACACGGTGAGCCTCCCGCCCTCGCCGGCCCGCTCGCCCGGCCGCCGCACTGGCGGGGCTTGCTGGCTGCTCTCTGTCCCTTTCGTTGCCGCACTGCCACCCGCCGTGCTCTCTCAGGTGATCAACCTCGCCGCGATC
>NW_005201804.1:0-6312 GCF_000372725.1 Emiliania huxleyi CCMP1516 | reverse complement strand
GCCGCGGACATTGCCCGTCTCCACTCGCGCGCGCCGCTCCCTCCCCTCTCCTGAGCCTCCCGCCCCGTTACGCAGGATTGCATCAACTTTTGCGTCGAGTTCAACAAGCACCTGATCCACTTCTCCACCTGCGAGGTGTACGGCCGCACGCTCTCCTCGTACGGCCTCGACGCGGCCGACCCGAAGAACTACATCCTGGACGAGGAGACGACGCCGATGATCATGGGCGCCGTCTCCGCGCAGCGCTGGTGCTACGCGTGCGCCAAGCAGCTCGTCGAGCGGCTCATCTATGCGCACGGCACGCAAAACGGGCTCAAGTTCACCATCGTGCGGCCGTACAACTGGATCGGGCCGCGGATGGACTACATCCCGGGCGTCGACGGCAAGGACGACGGCCAGCCGCGCGTGCTCGCCTCCTTCATGACGGCGCTCATGAAGGGCGACCCCCTCGTCCTCGTCAACGGCGGCGAGGTCTTCCGCACGTTTTGCTACGTGGACGACGCGTGCGACGCGGTGGTGCGGATTGTGGAGCGACCCGAGAAGTCGCAGGGCCGCTGCTTCAACGTCGGCAACCCCGACAACAACATCCGCATCTCGGACCTCGCCGAGCTGATGATCGACATGTACTCGAAGATCACGGGCAAGCCAAAGGGCACGACCGTCAAGATTTCGGGCGAGGAGTACTACGGCGCCGGCTACGAGGACTCGGACCTGCGCATCCCCTCGATGAGCCTAGTCAACAAGCAGCTCGACTGGAGCCCAAAGACGACGCTCAAGGAGGCGATGGAGTCGACCATGCGCGTCTTTATCGACAAGTACGCCGACAAGCTCGCAAACAAGAAGCGGTCGGCGGACGAGGCGGCGCCCGCTATCAAGGCTGCCAAGGTCTAACCTGCGCACGGGGGACGGCACAACGTCATCTCGCGTTGCGCGGTCGGCCCCTGTCGCGATTTGAAACTCTAGAGAGAGGCGATAAGAAGAGGCGATTGCGGTGACTCTTATTTAAACATGGATGTGTCGTCCCTGGGTCTGTGTGTGTGCTCGTATACTATAGTGCGCCTTGCGGCGGCGGCTGCGTTTCGTGGGTCGTCCAAAGCTAAAGGTGGCTAAACCCCGTAAGGAGGTTATCATCGAAAGACATTCGGAAGATCCGCAGGACTGGAGCCTCTGGGGGGGCGCGGGGGCCCCCGGAGGCCGGAGGCACCGTGCGCCGCGCAGCAGTACGGAAATGGGGGACTAGGTCCAGCCCTGGGTGGCGCAGATCTGACGTTTTGTGTCTGTAATAGATAAGATGAGAGTGAGGTTGAACTGGACCCAATCAAAGTCGGCGGGCGAGGGGGGGGGGGGGGGCGACGAAAAACGGCGGTCGCATTTGGGCACATGATTGGGAGAACTCTGTGGTGGACCCGCTGGGCGAAAGGAGCTCGCAGACCGTTGCGTTGGGCCTCACGATGTCATCGAGCGGAGCGAGCGCGAGCGCGGCGACCATGCAGCGGCACCAGGAGCAGCGGCGCGCTGACACGAGCGCGCTCGCCGATGCGGCGAGGGGGCAGAGGCAGATGCCCGAGCTGCCGCTGACAATCGTCAGTGACAATCGTCAGATGACAATCGTCAGATCCGTGTTTTTTTGGTCTTGCGGTACATCTCTCCGCTCGCCACCTCACGCTCCGCCGTCCGGCCATGGATGGTCCGATGGAGCTCGCCGAGCTCCATCGGACCATTCCAACTCCGGTCACCGAGTCTGAACGCGCTCAGCCTCAGGAGGTACCAAACCGCGCGAATTCTGCACGCCTCGCTGCACCGCTGGCTTGACTGAATCAGGCAGCAGCAGGCTGCTGCTGCTGCCACAGCAGCAGTCTGCTGCGGCCCTAATACGCAAGTTGATGACTAGCAGCACTGCCGGGGGCATTCGAGCCGCCACAGCCGGTGTGCGGCTGTGCACTGCCACCTGCCCGCGGCTACGCACAATGTGCGCTCGCATTGGATGAGCCCTGCTGATGGACCTGCATCGCCTAGCTGCACGAGAGCAATGCCGCAGGCAGTGGCCGTGGCATACACTGCGAGCACACTTGGTGCAGCTGCGAGGTGCAGCAAGAGCACGTCGTTCCTGCCTCTGATGCCACTCTCGCGGCTTGCAGCGCGTCACTCGCGCATGCTCTCCAGGAGCTATGGCGGGCGCGTGTGTGGGGCTGTAGCCTGTGTTTGGCCGGTTCTGACCCGTTTACTATCAGTATCATGTCCGGGCCACAAAAAATCGCACACGGGTAGCGGCTCAGGGGCCCAGTAAGTCGCGGAATCGCCAAATGTCACAACCTGCGCCACCCAGGGCTGGACCTAGTCGGGGCTCCGGCTCCGTTAGTCTCCGTTAGCACCAACTTCCCGATTAAGTACGGTTAAGTAGAGGGCAGATTTGGAGAGAACTCGAGGAGTACATACAGATAGACCCTCCAACCATCAGAAAACTCCGACCTGATTGGTCGTACTGACCGCCGACAGATCACTCCAGACAGCAGACAGGCCGACGTCTGCACACGGCCGGCCGGGCGAGAGGCTTGACACGATCCGACCCTGCGAGACCCTGACGCTGCTGCTCTAGCTATCAGACATGCACTGCTGACTGCTGCCACAATGTGCGACCGGTGCTGGCCCACTTGGCGGCCTTCCCGGTCAGTGGTGAGGCGCAGTTCAGAGCTGTCGATGGCGCGATGCCGCACTGGTCCCACATTGGTAACACGAGACCACCACGTTTGCCGGTCCAAGAGAGAGGCACTGGTGCTGTCCTGAGAAGGTGCGTGGTCCCTCTTGACTGCCCTGCGCGCGAGGCTGTGTAGGCATAGCCTCGAGAGTGCCAGCAGCCAATCCGAGGCGACGCGCATTGCGTCAGAAGCGTGCACACGTTGGAAGGACACCTTCCGACTGGCCGTACGATCAGGTCGTCACTGAATGCTTGATACTAAGGCCGCGAGCTATGCAGGTGATCAATTGTGCAGCATGGCACGGTCAGCAGCGCCGACAGGCTGTCGCAAGGCGTGATAGCATGGCCGCAAGTACGCCGAATTCCCATGAAAAAGTGAAAAATCGCGCAAAAAAACCGAAAAAATCGGCGCCTGCGGCGGGCCATGGGACCCCATCGCCCCCCCGCATGGATACCCTCTAGGGCCCCCGCGCCCCCCCACAGAGACTGGAGCGAAAAAAAAGCAAGCGAGTGCATTCGGATTCGCAGGGAAAGGGCTGTAAAGTAAACACGCGTCTCCGAGGGTTAGCTCCGTGTACCAGGTTTCCCCTTAACTGCAGAACGCCCCCTCTACTCGGAGCTAGTGGACACAGACGAAACACCACACGTCACGACGCACTTGGAGCACTTGGAGTGCAATCAGTAACCTCACATCCAGGGCCGAGGAGCTCAGAAGCGCACCCAGCGGGCCGGATGATCGGTGTCGGGTTGCGGGCAAGAGAGCCCTAGCCCCGGGGGTGCGCGTTCGCAGGGCAAGGGCCTTAAAGTAAACACGGGTCTCCGAGGGTTGGTTCCGTGTACCGGGTTTCCCCTTAACTTCAGAACGCCCCCTCTACTCGGAGCTAGTAGACATGACACTGTACACCACGCACGACATAAACATTTTTTTCGTGTTCACGACTTCCGCGCTTTGACGCACGCTCACTTGACGCTCACGCCTGGCGCACAGGGCCTCGGATCCCTATGGACGCCCTTTCGTTGCTGGTCTCGATTGTCGCCTTCCGTTCCGCCGGCTCGAGCAGCGCCGTACGCTCCAGCAGCATCGCTTTCTGCCGCGGCGGGAAACTCGCCTGCTTGATCGAAGGAGAGGTTGACGAGGAGGCTATGCTCGCCCGTTCCACGTTCCCGATCAAACCTCCCGCGCTGATTGCGCGCGCCAAGCAGGTCCTCGAGGCTGGTGTGGGCACAAAAGACGGCGGAGAGTGCCTAGCTCCCGACTTTGAGTTTTGCGCCGCCGTGGTTGGGCCGCTCGGCCGTGAGGAGTACCTCGCTGCGCTCGGCACCTTCAAGCTCGAGGACGCTTTCCCGGACATCAATCCGAACTACTACGGCTTCCGCGTCGACCCTTTCGAACCGAATCGTGTGTGGTTTATGTCGCGCAGCACTGCGACGCACACGGGGCCGCTGCTTGGCAAGCCGCCGACGGGCAAGAAGCTGTCGCTGCCTCCACAGCAGTTCCACCTCGACTTCAACGAAGGCGGGCTGCTACGCGAGATCGGCTTCTACGTCGTCGACAGGCGGCAAGGGAACACGGGCGGGCTGGGAGGAGCCTTCGGCTACTTCTTCGGCACGGGGAACCCGCTTCCCATCCCAGAGTGCCAGCCCTACAAGCCGTCCAAGCGCTTCCGCCTCCTGAACTTTGCGGGGAGAATTGGCACTCGTCTGAAGAAGCTGAAGGGCGGCGACCTTTAAAGAGGGCGCTCGACGTACATGTCATGCTACGATGGGGCAGGTGCGAGCATGGACAGCGGGATGCGCGCAACGGAACCCCGAGGATCCTAGCGCGAGATCTTCAAGTACTAGTTGTGGCATGCACTCAGCACTGCCCGTGGGCACGGCCGCCGTGGCACCCTGGCCTACAATCATGAATCGATCCCCGCGGGGGGGGCACGCGTGGCATTGCATGTGCATGTTACCGGCACCGGCCCGGTGCCGGTGCCGGAATACGTCTCGCGCCGTGGGCCGTGGGGGGGGTGTTTTACGCGTTTACGTGGTCGAGAGAGAGCCGTACGCTCTCTCGCGACCGAGCTGGCACGTGGCAGCTGCGCAGCCGCAGGTGCGCCCAGCTCGTACACACCACAGCTGGATGGTCCTCCACGTGATATGGCATTGCATATAGGTGCTCGGGTAGGGGTACAGACTGTATATACACAGCCGAGAGAGAGTCGGGTTCTGGTACGCGGTGTAAAAATGTATGAGACAAAAAGAACGCGTGCGTCTAGAGAACATGTTGCGATGTTCTCTCGCTTACTCCCTGTGCGTGTACGTCTTGACGAGCCGGACACCATCGCAATTCGCATATGTGACGCACCCTCGCAGGCCCCCCTTTCCGCGGTGCGGAAAGACTGGTTCGTCTCGTCCTTCACGCTCTCGTCCGGTTCGTGGTGGTTGCCGAGACGGAGCCTCGAGTGTCGCTGGCGACCCTAAGTATGCGAGGCTAGGCCCGGGGCCTCGAATGCGCAAGCGCCCCAGCCGGCGCCCCAACACCCAGCCGGAGGAGCTTGCGGAGCAACCGGCTAGGAGCTGCAGCTCGCCCGTGCCTCGAGCGCTGGCTGCGAGCCCTGCAGGCAAGTTCCGAGAGGCTCAGAGAAGGCTCTGGCCGGTGCAGCGCCGACTTGTGAGGCGACACCCCTATAGACCGAACTGCATGGCGGCCGCGCCGGGCCCGAGCAGCGGTGGCGGCGCCTCGCCAGGCATGCCCATAGCCTGCTGCTGCTGGATCGCCTGCTGCTGCTGGATCAGCTGCTGCTGCTGGAGCATCGCCTGCTGCTGCTGGAGCATCGCCTGCTGCTGCTGCTGCTGCTGATGCATCACCATCTGATGATACGGCGCGGCAACCGGCGGCGCGGCGGGCGCGGCGGGCGGCGCGGCTGGCGGCGCAACGGGCGGCGCGGCGGCCTCGGCGGGCGGCGCCGGCTGTGCGGGCGGCGCCGCCGGTTGGTCCGGCATTACGACCCGGATCTTGCGGTGCTCTGGCAAGTTTTCGGGGACGGTGACGTGCAGGCACGTCTCGCCGAGCTTGACGCGAACCTTGAGAGGGGGGGGGGGGGAGGGGGTCGGGGGTGCCTCTCCACGTGGGCCCGCCTCGCCCCGCCCGGCGGCGCGCCTTTTGCCCCGGGTGCACGTTGTCCGGGATCGTAATCTCGAACGTGTTTGGCGGAGGCGCGTCAGGCTTTGCAGCCTTGGCCTTCTTCTTCTTCCCCCCCTCCTCCTCCTCGCCCGGCGCCCCCTCTTGGCCGTCCGCGACAGCGGCAGCGGCGGCGCCGAGGGCGCCCGGCGGCGCCGGGTCCGAAGGCGGCGGCGGCGGCGGCTCGTAGTCCGCCATCTCGCTCTCGTACCGCTTCTTATCCTCTTCGGCCTACAGGCACGGGGCGCCGGGGCGGCGTGAGGCGGCGAAGCGAGCAGAGGCGCGGAGCTCGCTCGCAGTCCGCGGTGCCTTGGCCAGCCAGGGCGCCTTCTCCTCGTCGGAGAGCTTCTTCCACCTGCAAAGGGCCCAGCCGAGAGCCGCGAGTGAGTCGCACTGCAGCCGGCTCGTGTCTCTCTCGTCTCTCGCTCTCTCTCTCTCTCTCTCGCTCGCT
>NW_005201805.1:0-1056 GCF_000372725.1 Emiliania huxleyi CCMP1516 | reverse complement strand
CTTGAGGACCATGAAGGGTTTGTGCGTGTCCGTGCTGTGGCAGTCGCCGCCGCCGAGCGCGGCGAGCAAGAGGGCGCGTCGCATCGCGGCGGCGTGCGGGGCTTCGCCGTCCTGGACGAACGCCACCTGTAAACGTTCACCGGGGTGACGTCACGCCTCAGCGAGATCTAGCGAGCTGGATCCGGGAAGGGCATGGGGTCTCGCGGGCCCTGTCTGCAGCAGCAGTGCTAACTAGAACGACAAAATTCCGGATGGACCGGAGAGTGGCGGCGCGATCTACGCACCGTGCTCGACCCCGCCGAAAAGCTGGCTGGTGGTCGCGCGCGGCGCGTCGGCGCGGCTCCAACTGGTTCGGCACCTCGGCTGAGTCCATCAGCACGAGGCCCGCTACGTCGGGCAGCCCCGCGAGCGCATGGGCGGCCGGCGCGAGCGGAGATTGGCGGGCCGATTCGTTTACCACGAAAAGACGAGGCGGCCAGGGGGGGGGTGGAGCCTCGGTACCCTAGACCAGCGTCCACCCATACCGCGTTGGTGTCCAGTCCGAGCCTGGCTGTTCTTCACCTTACTACATACATGTAGTATTGCCGCCTCCTTCGGGCCGGGGGGGGTTCTGGGGGTCCGGCCTCCTCGCGTGCGGCATGGTTTTCTCTAAAGCCCTCAATACAACTACCATGAAGGGAGCGGTCACGACAAACGGCAAAACAGTTTGTTTGATGGAGATCCGTCCCACGTATCCCCCCCGCCGACCCCCGCCGACGGACGCCCGTGCCGGGGGCCGCAGGCCAGCCATGTCGGAGACGACCGGAAAAAAGCCATGGCTCTCGGCGCTGCCCTACTTTGTGGGCGGCGATATTGACGGTTTCGCCGCGGTCTTCTCCAACAACCTGGCCACCATGCTCGCAGGCTGCGCTATGCTGACTGGTCCCGGCGTGCTGCCGGAGGATATCGTGTATGGCAAGATCGTGCCGGCGACCCCAGCGTAGATCACCGGATGCCCCCGAAGGGGCGCATTCTCTCGCATCCCAGCACATCCCATGTGCACTCTCCTGGCTCTCG
>NW_005201806.1:0-1056 GCF_000372725.1 Emiliania huxleyi CCMP1516 | reverse complement strand
GACGGCGTGCGCGATGCGGGCGGGCATTGCGCGGGGGCGAGGCGCGGTATGCATGCAACGGGGCAGGTGCTGGCAGTGGCAGAGGTGGACGCCGCCTACGAAGAGATGCAGCGCGTGGCTGCCGCGATCGACTCGACCTCGCGTGTCGCGGCACGTGCTCTCGGCGGGCTGGGAGCCGCCGATGCGACGCGCGTCGAGAGGAAACCCGAGACGGACTCCCAGCCAGCCGACGGTGTGCCGGGCTGGCTCCGTCAGCAGTATCGCAAGGCGCTGGCGAAAGTGTGGAGCGACCACATGCCGATCGCGGTCAGATTTGTCTAACGGTGTGAAAAGCACCGCAACCTCTCCGATTATAGTGGATAGAGTGTAGTGTGTAGAGGCTTAATACCTGCGCGATAGTGGATAGAGGCGGATCGAAGATTTTCATTTACATTTTTTCTTCTTCTCGGTGAAAAACATCGCGGAGAGTGAAGCAGAAAACCAGAAGGGTCCCCATCTCCATGCCGTCGCCCGTCGGGGACGGAACTCGGAAGTGGGGCCGTCTGCGGTCTGGCAGGGCCCCGCCACATAGCCCACACGCCACACACCACACACAGACAGAGAGACACACGCGCGCCCCGCGCGTAAAGCCGAGAAGGCCGTAGCTCGCCGGCCGACGTCCATAAAAGTGTCTTCGTCCTCCACTGAAAATAATTTCACAACAGCACTCCCTCTCACTACGTGGCTGGGTTCACAGCGATTGTAGGAAAACGAAGGGAACACTTGACGGTCGCGGCCTTCCGACTCGCGCCTTCGCCTCACTGGCACTATTGTAGCCCTAGCCGGTGCGCGTGCAGAGTTGAAGTTCCGGAGTGAAAATTCGAACGCGTTCTCTCACGGTGACCAAAAAATGTCCACCTCAGAGGCACCTCCGGAGGCAGGCCACTGCACGCCGGCGATACAGCTCCAGCTGTCGAACTGACCCGCAGCTCCTCTCATAGCGGGAACTGTGACAAAAGTTGACTGAAGCGGTTGTCAGGAATTATCATACGGATCACATGGTGGCTCTCTCATGAC
>NW_005201807.1:0-1056 GCF_000372725.1 Emiliania huxleyi CCMP1516 | reverse complement strand
TATCCAGTATGATTACTTCGCCGTATTGGGATATGGTGTGCATGTGCGGTACAGGAGTAAGGGGAGGTATCTCATGCAGTATTGCAGTATGATGAGACTGCATGTCGCGTATCAGGCTGTACCCACGTACCGGTTGCGCTGGCTCGGTGTACGGGAGTGGGGATATCTGACCAAACTAGAGGAACGCATCAGGGCAGCTATGGCAATATTGGCGGCTATTCTTGCAATATTGTAGTACGACACAGACGCGGCGAGATAAAAATACCTCATATCTGAGATCCTTCCTTCCACTCAGCCTTTATCGTACCGTGCCGGAGGTGAAGCAGCAGGCGATCAGTAGATTGGCGGTGCACGCGAGGTAGAGGTCGTCGTCACGCTTGAAGGGCCGGGCGAGGGAGAGGGCGGCGAGGTAGAGGGCCGAGACGACAGACGCGACGACGAGGCGGAGGAGCTTGGACGATCCAGTGTCTGTTTGAATGAAGAGCACCAGCGAGGCGAGGAAGAGCTTGCGGCCCAGATCGACGACCTCCCAGAAGAGGAAGGCCGGCTCGTAGTCGCGCCAGAGGAAGCGGCAGGCTCGGGCGAGGGGGCCAATACGCTGCGCTTGCACCGCGGGGCGAATCCAGAGCAGGAGCGCGAGGAAGGCTAGCGGGACGAGCACCGGCCAGAGTGCGAAGAAAGCCCAGAAATACGCGTCGAGGCCGCGAAATTCGTCGTCGTCGGGGCTACACAGCACGTCGAGGTCGGCCACGAGGTAGCTGCGCCTCTCCCCGGTGAAGGCGTTGATGTCAAACGACTCGCACTGCTTCGCCTTGAAGATGGAGCGAGAGACGGAGGGCAACACGAGGTAGGCGACGAGGATGGCCCAGTAGAGCAGGTGGCGCAGCGTCGCGCGGACAAATTCGCGACGGAGGCTGTCGGCGCGACCAGACAGAAGCCACTCCGCGAGTGCGTAGCAGGCGATGGCGGCGCCTCCGAGCATGATAGAAGCGATCGGCCACAGACCGGCAATCAGGAGCCGCTCAGCCATCGAGCCGATGCACGCGTCCGGGTAGG
>NW_005201808.1:0-1056 GCF_000372725.1 Emiliania huxleyi CCMP1516 | reverse complement strand
GCGAATGAAAGTGTGCTAGTGTGTAACCATTTTTGCCGGGGCCTCGCACTGCCACATGTGCACATCGGCGCGGACCACCGGTCCTGTGGGCAGCTGGGCTCCTGGCAGCCGGGTGACAGGGCGATGCGCGATCGCTTTATTTCACGGCCGTGGGAGGGTGGCGTGGGAGTTGGGAGACGCCCCCGACGCGGCCCCGACCCCCATCGTCCCGCCGCGTGGGGGTGGCGCGTGGCCAAGGTACTCTCTCTTGGCGCCAGAAGCGAACGTGCAGTGTCGTGGAAAGTGCGCTCTCAGGGCTGCAAGCTATTTCCCGCTACGTCGCCGCCACTGCTGGTACGGCTAGCCCCTCGCCCATGCCCTCGCCCCTCGCCCCACAAGAGCGCCAGCCGTCCCCTTCCCTTCCTCAACCACTCGCCCAGGGACACGAAGCCGCCGCCGGAGGAGCTGCTGCCAAAGGAGGTGCTCGCTCGCGACAGGCGCGCAAAGAGGTCAGCCTTGACCACTGGCTCCGCCCCAAGGTCGCGCATCACGTGGCGCAGGCTAAGGGCGGGGGGGGGGGGGGGGGTGGCAAGGGCCACATCCGGGGAAGTTTAACAAAGGCTCCAGACCAAAAAAGAGTCTTATTGGGGACCTGATCTTGCGAAGGTCGGCGCCCGGGTAAAAAGGCACCCCCCCCCGATCAAAAAACTTGTATGGGGGCTGCTGCAACACGTCCGGGGCCAGCTCAAAAAAAGGCGCAAAGACGCAGGGTCCCCTCTCCTCGGCCTGGTCGTTCACCAGGGCGATCGGGATCCTAACGTCCATCGCCCGCTGCACTGTCGCTGTCACCACCCCCCCCGCGTCCGGGAAGGCCCTCTCGTTCAAGTAAATGAGGAGCGCCCCCCTGCCCGGAGGTTGGGCTGCCCCTGCCCCGAGGACAGCTCCCGCCTCCTCGAACCTGAATGGGCTGGCGCTGCTCGTCCGAACTGGGGTGGCCCGGACTTCGTTGGCCACCGCCCGCGCCCCCACGTTTGCGTCACAAGTCAAAATTGTAATGCAAGGCGGAGGAAAACGGAA
>NW_005201809.1:0-10917 GCF_000372725.1 Emiliania huxleyi CCMP1516 | reverse complement strand
GATGCCGCCGCCTCGCCCTCGCCGCCCGCGGCGCGCTGCAGCGGCGTCGGCTCGCCCTCGTGCAAGCTCGCGCCGCTGCGCAGCAGGGAGAGAGCGCGGGCGGCGGTGAGGGTCTCAAGGTGCGCGAGCGGCGTCCAGCCGCGGCTGGCGACCAGCCAGGCGGCGAGGTCGGCGTGGCCTTTGCGGTTTGCGATCTCCTCGGGCGTGCCGAAGGGCGGCACTGCGGCGCGGGAGGCGCCGTAGGAGGAGAGGAGCTTGGCGACCTCGACGTGGCCCTGCTGGCACGCGATGTACAGCGGCGTGGCGCCTTGCTCGTCGGCTTGGTCCTTCGCCGCGCCGACCTCGAGAAGCAGCCGGGCGATGTCGAGGTGGCCCTTCTCGCACGCGATGTACAGCGGCGTGAAGCCGTTGTAAGAGGCTTGGCTGACCGCCGCGGCAGCCTCGAGAAGCAGCCGGGCGATGTCGACGTGGCCCTTCTCGCACGCGATGTACAGCGGCGTGACGCCGTTCTCATCGGCTTTGCTGACCGCCGCGCCAGCCTCGAGAAGCAGCCGGGCGATCTCGAGGTGCCCCTCCTGGCACGCGATGAGCAGCGGTGTGGCACTGCCGTTCGTCGCTTGGTTGATGTCAGCGCCAGCCTCGCGCAGCAGCCGGGCGCACTCGACGTTGCCCTTCTGGCACGCAACGTGCAGAGGCGTCCAGCCGCCGTCATCAGCTTGATTCATCGCCGCGTTGGCCTCGAGAAGCAGCTGCACGCACTCCGGGCAACCCGATTCGCACGCGAGCAAGAGAGTGGTGGCACCATCGCCGTCAGTCGCCCCGACGCACGCTCCGCCCTTGAGCAGCAGCCGGGCGCACTCGACGTGGCCTGCCTCGCAATCAGCAGCGGCGTGGCGCCATCCGCTGCGGCTTGGTTGATCGCCGCGCCGGCCGCGAGAAGCAGACGGGCGATCTCGATCTCGCCCTCCGCGCACGCGACGAACAGCGCCGACGCGCCGCTGCCATTCGTCGCCCCGACGCTCGCGCCGGCTTCGAGCAGCAGCCGCACCGCCTCGGCTTGCCCGTGACGAGCGGCCCAGGTGAGCTGCGTGTCTTGCTTCTCGGTGTCGAGCCGCGCGTTGAGAGTGCCGCGCGTCCGCCGCCCGGAGAGGAAGGCGCGCAGCGAGCCCAGTTCGCCCACCGCCAGGTCGGCCGGCAAGGTTGGGCTGCCGACACTTATGCCGACACCCATATCATGCGTCCAGAAAGAAGAAAAACCGCAGTAAAAAAGTTGTATCGCTTCCGATAAGGTGCATCGAAGAATTCTCTCGCTCCTCGCTCCCCTCAGGGCCTTCCCTCGCGCAGGCGTGGCAGAAGGCGCTCGACACCGACGCCGAGTGGGGGATGGCTGAGGCTGGGACCAGGCTGGAGCACCACACCTTGGAGCCGCGGAACCTCTCCTCATCGGAGGCCGCCGTCGCGGACTTCGGGGACGACCCGGACAGCTTCTGGTGGGGCATAGCGACCGCTCCGGCGCACCAGGAGGACGGCCTGGACGACGCTTGGCTCCGGTTTGCTCGCGAGGGCAACGTGCGAGCGTGGACCAACGTGCCGCGGGCCGAGGAGCGGCTGCGCGCGTGGAGCGAGCCGGAGACGGACATCCGCCTTGCCGCCGGCCTCGGTGTGCAGGTCTACCGGATGGGCGTTGACTGGGGCAGGCTGGTGCCTCACTGCCGGCTGGACGAGCCGGACGCGCGAAAGTGCCGGATCCAGAACGTGGCGGCGCTGGAGCGGTACGAGCGCATCCTCCGGATGGCGCGTGGCTACGGCATGAAGGTGATGCTCACTCTCTTCCACCACTCCTTCCCTATCTGGGGGACCTGGCCGTCGGCGGATGTGCTCGCCGCAGCCAACGACCGCTTCACGGCGCGCCGCCCCCGCACCCGCCACGGCCACCGCTGCGGCCAGCGCGGCATGCAGTGCGGAGGCGCGGCCTGGGTCGCCTCACCCCCCGTGCGCGCGAGCAGGCGCGAGACCCGCACTGGCACCCGCGCTCGAGCGGCTCCGGCACAGGGGCGATGTGGCAGCACCCGAACGCGGCGTCTCTCTTCGTCGCCTTCGGCGTCGACGTCGTCGAGCGGCTAGGCCACCTCGTCGACTTTTGGGTCATCTTCAACGAGCCAGTCATCTACACCTCCCTCTCGCACTGCATGGGCATGTGGCCGCCCGGACCACCTATCACGTCGATGGCTGTCAAGGTCCGACCGCCTCCGCCAAGCCGGCTCGCCGCAGCTACCACTCACTACCACTCACGCTTCCTGATTCACCACCCGGTAGGTCAACTGCCTCACCAACCCGGAGACGGGATCGCTCAAGGCGCGGCTATGGCCGCAGCGCACCGCCTCTAGCGAGGCCTCTCCTCGGCCTTTCCCGGACCTCTCCCGGAGCCCTCCCCGCAGGCGCAGCTTAACATGGTGGCGGCGCACCGGCGGCTCTACGGGCTCATCCGTGCGACAGAGTCGCGGCGCGGCTGGAGGATGGCGCCGGTCGGCGTGGCGCACTTGCTGATGGACACGCGGCCCTACTCCAACTACGGCGAGCAATCCGGCAAGCTCGACGAGGCAGCACGCACGCTCGCCCCACAGACACCCCCCGGCACACAGACACACCCTCGGCACACTTTCTCCTCGCCAGACCACATTCCTGCAGCCGCTCGCCGCTGGCTCCCGCCGCTGCCGCTGCCGGCCGGCGAGGGTGTCTCTTGGGCTCCGGTCTGACTCGAGCGTGCTCGATCGCGCTTGATCGCAGGCGACAGAGCTCTTCCTGAAGCTGTTTGCGCGCTACCTCTTCATCGACATGCTGCGCGACGTCCTCGACTTTTGCGGTTTCTTCTTTCAGCTGCCAGGAGGGGAAGGCGCTCGGTGACACGTCCATGACACGCCGCCGCCGTGTGTCGCGTAGGCATCAACTACTATGGCGAGGAGGTGATCCAGAACTTCGAGCCCGCGACGTTGCCGCACGAGGCCGAGTCAAGACGCGACGGGCGAAGCGCACGCGCCCAGTCTCCCATTCCTCCCCTCGTCCCACCAGGTCGAGTACTCTGGCAACGGGCGAGGCATCTCCGCGACCGGCATGGTGAACGTGCTCGCGCAGTTCCACTCGCGCTACCAGGACGACGACCAGGCCCGTTTCGTCGGCCCGAGCGGCTACGGCTACGTCATCACCGAGAACGGCATCGCCGACGGCTCCGACCCAGCCGCGGGCCAGGGGACGACTCGCCGAGATGGGCCTAGACCGGCCGAGGCTCACTCTTTAGGCTCCGACCTGCTGCGGCCGGCGTACATCATCGAGCACCTCGCAGCGCTGCACCATGCCCGCTCCGTCCTCGGCGTGCCCGTGCGGGGATACATCCACTGGACAGTCACCGACAACTGGGAGTGGGCCGACGGCTACTGCCCAAAGTTTGGGCTCGTCGACGTCGACCGCGACTCGCCGAGCTTGTGAGCGCCGCCCGCGCCGCCCTTCTCCTTCCCTCTTTCTCCACCCTCCCCTCCCGCCGCCGCCGCCGCCGCCCGCCCTCCCACCGCCGCCGCTTCCCCATCCCACCCGAGCCGGAGAGGTTCGACGCCGTTGGGCCCCCACCACGACCCCACCACGACCCCACCACGACACCACCACGACACCACCACCGCACCACCACCACACCACCACACCACCACCACGTGCCCCGCTAGTCCCAACCACCACCTGCTCGTCTCGCGCGCAGGAAGCGCCACCCGCGCGGCTCGTACGACCTCTACCGCACCATCGTCGGCTCCCGGCGCGCTCCCAGTGCCGTGGTGGTGGTGGGCGTGGTGGGGGCTCCACCTGTCTTGGCGGTGGGGTTGGGAGATAGCCGGCTTCCCCTTCTTCCTCTCACCCCCACCCCCCCCCTCAGGCGCGTCACGGCGTCGCAGCGCGCGGCGGCGTGGCGCACGATCACCGACCAGTCCTCCACGAACGGCACGCACGACGTCTGCCGCAGTGCGTCGCCCCCCCCCTTCCCCACCACCACTCTGCCCGCACCCGCGCCCGCCTCTGACCACCCCCCCCCCCCCCCCCTTCCGCCTAGTCGGGATGTCGACGCTAGACCGGCCGCTGCAGATGCGCATCCTTGGCGGCACGCCCGATCCGTACGGCGTCGTCATCGACTGGCGCTTCAACGCAGCCCCCCAGACCGCCCGAGGCGCCGAGTCCGCGTGCCCGCCGAGCCACCGGCCGGTCCGCATGCCCCATCAGGCAACGCGTGTGACGCTCGAGTCGGCCGGAGCACGGCGCGCCTCCACGCTGCTCGCCGCGGCGATGGCCTTCTCGAAGACGACCGGCATCGACCCCGTCGCCCACGGACTGGTGCGGAGGGCGGCGCTCTCGAGCACCCGTCCATGACGCGTCCACGACACGTCCATGACATGTCGCATAGGCGCGGATGGCGACGCTATCGACGGCGCGGGAGTCGCTTCCGAGACACCTCCCCCCTCGCCGCCCTTGCCCCACCACGGTCTCCAACCGCCTATGGCGCGTCCTCATGCCCGCCGACACTTCCGCCTCCCCTCTGCCCGCACCGCTTGACAATGGCCGCTGACACGCTGGACGCGTCCAGGGCGTCGTGCTCGCCCAGTAGTTGGCGTGAGCAGCGCTTCGTCACGCCGTCCGCTGTGCCCACAGGCGTGGGAGGGGTTCGTCCTCGAGCAGCAGGCGCGCATCGACGCGATGGAGGCGCAGCAGCTGCAAGTCTCCGAGTACACCCAGCGCCTCTCGGGCGAGAACGGCACACACTTCATGCTCGACGCCATGGCGCATTGGGTCGGGCTCCTCGACTACCCGCCCGCACCGCCGCAGCCGCCCGCCCCGCCGCCGCCGCAGCCGCCGTCGCCGCCGCAGCCGCCCCGGCCGCCGCCTCCGCCGCCCTCACCGCTGCCGCCGCCCTTTGATTTCTGGAGCGCTTGGGGCGTTGCCGAGCAAGGCGCTTCGATCGCCTTTGGGACCGCCACCGCCCTCGTCTCGGGCACCGCCGGCCCCGCCGTCGACCTCCTCGCCGGGGGCTACGCCGCGGAGCAGTTCCGCCCCTCCCTGCCGCCGCTGCCGCCGCCGTCCACGCCGCCGCTCGCGGCGAGAGGCCTCGACATCTCGCTTGCCGTCGCGCCGCCGCTGGCCGGCTTGCTCGGGGTTGCGGCTGCTGCGAGGTGGCTGCTCGCCCGTTGGCTTTCTGCGGCAGAAAGCCAACGGGCCGTCCTGGTTTGAGGCTGCTCTCGCTGCGCATCAGCTGCGCACCACCCCGCGTCCTCTCCCGACGCGCGTGCCGAGGTGCTTGGGCCCTGCTTGAGACAGTTCCCACTTCCGCGTCTCTTCCCATGCCATACACTGCCAGGCTGCCGTTCAACATGCATCGCATGGTGCCGCAATGGTGCTTGGTGGTCTTACATGGGTCTGTGGCATGGGTGACCTATTGTACAGTAAAATATCGCAGCTGATGTTACTGATGGAGCCGCTTGGCCTCCTTTCTAGTTTCTTGCGCGTCTTTTCCCGGCGGCGGCGGGAAGACCCGAGAGGCGAGAGCATCTTGCTCCACCACAGGGGCGCACGACCGCCCTCAGTGTGGAACGTCAATCAATATCGTCATCCTGGCGAGGTACTTCCGGTGAACCTTCTTTTGTAGAAGGCTAGGATTCCAGCCCAGAACGGGTACGAGATGTATGTAGGGAGTATTCGGAAAAGGAGCCCCGCGCACCGCACGACTCCGCAATCCGGGTTGACTCCACGACGGGCGCTCCCAGTTTGCATGGATGAGCCCAGCTTGCGCTCGCTCCTGCTTGCTCCCAGGTCGACGGGGCAAGGGACGGGCGCGCACGCAGGGGCGCGGCAGGTGCGACAGTGCAACTCCTCCCACTCGGACCGCCCGCTCCTCTCTGCCATCGTCCAGACCTTTCGCGACGGCACCAATGCGCGCCAGATTGTGCGGCGGCTGAGGTCCGCAGCTGGCGATGAGGCTCTGGAGGCGCGCCTCGCTTGGCCATGTCGGAGCAGTGTATTACAGCGAGGCACACGGCACCTGCGCGACGGAGAGTGGGGTGGAGCGCGATTCTGCATGCTGTGCCACGCAAGACTACGGGCGACGTACAGGTCTCAGCCCACGCGACCCAGACCCGTTAGCTACGGGCGGGCGCTGAATCGTACACGCGTGAAAGGGCGCAGGTGATGCATGCCACAGTTACTGCTTGTTCTTACTAGCGAGATGTTGGGATATGTTGTACAGGTGTACAAGTCTGACTCTGTGTCTACACGTGTCCTTTGCTAATTAATACTAGTGAAATGAAAGAAAGAAAGAAAACGGGCAACCCAAGGGAGGGATGGGAGGACGGCACGCCGCCACCACACAGGGATTTTAAGGAGAGGGGTGTGTGCGGGAAGGGAGCTCGGTTTGAATTATTTTTCTCGCGATGTCCACCCCGCCGCTCGCGCCGCCTCGCCGCCGCCGCCACCGCCGCCGCACACTGCCCCCTCACCGACCTGCCCCTTGAGCTTCTCGCGCGCGTCATCTCTCGCTGCGACCCCGCCGACATCGCTCGCGTCGCGGCCGTCTCGCTCCTCTTCCACGCCTCGCTTGCGCTGGAGGGCATCCGCTTGTGGGCGCAAGAGCGCGGCTTCGAGCTGCCGGCGCAGCCAGAGGGCGAGAGCTGCGCCGTGCGGTGGCTGTGCTATTCGGCGCTGCTGCGCGAGTCCAACCCGCCGGCGAGGCTGGCGGCGGGCCTTTGGCACAGCCTCTTCATCGACGGCGAGGGGCGGCTCTCGTCGTGCGGAAAGGCTGAGAACTGGATGCCGGGACTGCTCGGGCACGGCGAGGGCGTGACGCGGCTCAACACACCGACACGCCTCCCTTCCCCGCTGGGCGGCGAGCGCGCCGTCGCTGTGTCGGCTGGAGGTATTCACAACCTCGCCATTACCGCCGACGGCAGTGTCTGGAGCTGGGGCCATGGACACTCTGGCGTCTGGGGCCACGGAGACGAGCAGGGTCAGCTGGAGCCAAGGAAGGTCGAGGCCTTTGCTAACCGGCGCGTCGTTGCTGTGTCGGCGGGAGGCGACCAAAACATCGCCCTAACCACCGACGGCGCCGTCTGGAGCTGGGGCGATGGAGAGTTTGGCAGGTTGGGCCACGGCAACCAGCAGGCCCAGCTGCTGCCGAAGAAGATCGAGGCCTTTGCTGGCCAGCGCGTCGTCGCTGTGTCGGCAGCAGTCCACCACAGCCTCGCCCTCACCGCCGACGGTGCTGTCTGGAGCTGGGGCAGTGGATTCTTTGGCCGGTTGGGCCACGGCGACGAGCAGCGCCAGCTGCTGCCAAAGAAGATCGAATCCTTGGCGGGGAAGCGCGTCGTCGCTGTCTCGGCTGGGGAGCACCACAACCTCGCCATTACCGCCGACAACGCAGTCTGGAGCTGGGGCGATGGAGGTGGGGGCAAGCTCGGCCACGGCGACTGGCAGAACCAGCTGCTGCCCAAGAAGGTCGAGGCCTTGACTGGCCAGCGCGTCCTCGCTGTGTCGGCTGGATACAACCACAGCCTCGCCCTCACCGCCGACGGCAGCGTCTGGAGCTGGGGCATTGGCTCCTTTGGCAGGTTGGGCCACGGCGACCAGCAGACCCAGCTGCTGCCGAAGAAGGTCGAGGCCTTCACTGGGCAGCGGGTCGTCGCCGTGTCGGCAGGAGCATACCACAGCCTCGCCATTACCGCCGACGGAGCTGTCTTCACGTGGGGCAAGGGCGAACACGGCTGCCTAGGCCACGGAGAGGACCTGCCGAACCAGCTGCTGCCCAAGAAGATTGAGGCGTGGGCGCCGGGGCAGTGAGGTGGCGGGGTTTTGTCTGTGCGCCCGCGATATTCTTACATCAGGGTAGCCCCCAAAAAGAAATACAATCCGGGGTACTCCGGGAGACCATCACATCCTGGTAGTACCGACGGCCGCTGTGGAATTGTGGACCGCGTCCATGGAGGCGCACGTGCTTTTCCTTTCTCGTTTGCCTGTGTTTCATGCGCGTTGGAGGCAATTCGCCCGAGCTCGTCTCGCGTCGGACCGTCACACCCAAGAAAAAGCTCCCGACGACCTCCACAACGTGACGCACAGCCCCCTCTAGAGACGCAACCTCTGGTCATCAACGCGGACCCCCCTGACACATATCAGAGACGTGTCACACACGCACACTCCATGACACCCCTTTCGACACAGCAAAGGCACGTTTCCTCGAATATGGTACACCTCGAATCTTCTCTCGAGGCAGAGGCTCAGATCATCTCCGCAAAGTGAGGCTCAGATCGTGTCCGCAAAGTGAACGCGCGGTCGGAGCGTCTCATTCGGAAGCACCTCACGCAGAGCCTGCGCCGCCAACCGTGCGGTGCTGCCGCCCTCCATGAAGAGCCCGAGGAGGGCAACCAGCTTTCGCATGGCCTCCTTCACTTGGGTGGATGCGCTCGTCACCTCTTCGAAAGACCGCGGAGTCTGGCCAACGGAGATGAGGTCATGCACGGTCGCCACAACCTTGAGGTATTGGAAGAGTGGGCCGAGCGATGGGATGACACCCGCGGCCGCCATCTCACGCCTGCGGTCCTCCTCGTCGGCGAGGAGGAAGAGAGCGCCCAGCGCAGCGTCGATCAGCACCAGGTTGGGTCCTTGCGTCGGGCACCAAGTCTTGTCGAGCCGCCACTCACTCTTCCGCGAGACCTTTACCTTCTCAATGGCGTCCACGAGCACCTCCGCGAGGGGTCGAATGACTCCCGACGCCGCCAGCACTGCCCTCTTCCCGTCGGCGAGCGCCGCAATAGCTCTCGCCGCCTCCCTCTTCTCCTCATCCGCGCCAGCAGCAAGGAGATCCACAAGGGGCCGGACGCCACCTGAGGCAGTGGCGGTGTACTAGCGTGATAGAGGGCCAATGTCGAACGATGGGGTATTTGCAGTGTCACGAAGGGGACCTGCGGCCACAATCTCCGCCTGGTTGCCCTCGTTTTGCTTTGCGAGCGCGCACAATGCTCCTGCTGCCGCTGCCTTCTCCATCATGGGGACACCGCCTGTGCCACCCTTCGCGAGCGTCACGAGCGCGAGGGCCGGGCCAGCCCCATCGCTCAGAAGATCACACAACGCGAGACTCACATCCGAACCTTGGTCGCCGCCACGCACGAGGTCAACGAGCCCAGGGATACCGCCCAACTCTTTTATCCACTCCTTGCCTCCTCCACATGCAGCCTCGAGCTTCTCCATGTCGGTGCCGAAAGCCGCAAGCCCGACATTTTTTGAGAGATCGACCTCAGCGCAACGCAGCAAGGACGGCGTGAGACTGGCATAGATCTCGTCAACCTTGCTGGCAGAGCAGCCCATGGTCGATGGCGGCGCTTCCACCAGATGCGCGTGGACCAACCGCGCACAAGGTGAGCCCCAAAGGCGTTTCATTTCTAGCCCCCCCTCTGTACCCCTAGTCCCATATTGCAGGCTCCTTTTGGGAATCCTGGGGGAATTCCCGGCGGCACAAATCGAATTCTTCTTTCGGCAGAAAAGAAAGGTCGAGGCCTTCACTGGGCAGCGGGTCGTCGCCGTGTCGGCAGGAGCATACCACAGCCTCGCCATTACCGCCGACGGAGCTGTCTTAACGTGGGGCAAGGGCGAACACGGCTGCCTAGGCCACGGAGAGGACCTGCCGAACAGCTGCTGCCCAAGAAGATTGAGGCGTGGGCGCCGGGGCAGTGTGAGGTGGTGTGTAAGCCCCCGAAAAGAAATACAATGCCGGAATACGGTCTGCCCCACACACATGACCGGCCTCCTCGTGTACCACGCGTTAGCCTTCGTCTCGCCGCGAGCGCGTGTCTTGCCGGCCACCGTTGCTTCACCTGTGTGCGTCGCGTCCACGCCTGCCGACCTGGAGCGCCTCGAGGTTGCGGCCGATTTCACGGGCAGCGGCAGCGCGACGCAGAGCTTTGCGAGTCTCGGCCTGCCGCCGACCGTGGTGTCCAATCTTGAGGAGCTGCTGGGCGCGGGCGCGCTTCCGAACGCGCTGCAGGCCGCATCGTACAGCGTGCTCGCCGGCGGCCGCGATGCCGTCATCGACGCCCACACCGGGTCAGGAAAGACACTCGCGCTGCTGCTGCCGGTCGTGAGCCAGCTCGACGCGGCGGTGCGCGAGCCGCAGGCGCTCATCCTCTGCCCGTCGCGAGAGCTCGCGCACCAGGTGGCTCGCGTCGCCGCGTCGCTGCTGCAGGGCACCGGTCTCTCCGCTTGCGCGCTGGTCGGCGGCGCAAACGTCAACCGGCAGCTCGAGCGGCTTCGCAAGGCACAGCCACTACCTCCGCCACCCCCGCCCCCGCCATACCCACCCCTCTCCTGCCGCCTCCATGCTCCAGCCGCCTCCAGTGTCTCCGCCGCCCTCCCAGCTGTGTCGCCACCGCCGTCCACCCCACCCCCACCGTCGCCCCCCTCCCCCCTCCCCGCCCTCGCCGCCGCCGCCGTCTCCAGATTACCCGAGATTAGCCGAGATTAGCCGCGAGTCCGTGCCCGCCAGGCCGCGAGATTACCCGAGACTGGCTGTCCGCCAGGCGAGGCCGCAGCTCGTGGTCGGCACGGCGGGCAGAGTCGCAGAGCTCGCGCTCGAGGCCGAGATCAGCCGAGATCGGCCGAGATCAGGCCGAGATCAGGCCGAGATCAGGCCGAGATCAGCCAGCCGAGATCGGCCGAGATGAGGCCGAGATCAGGTCGAGATCAGGCCGAGATCAGGCCGAGATCAGGCCGAGATGAGGCGAGATGAGGCGGCTCGCCCAGCTCGAGAGCAGGCCCACCCCTGGTGAGGAGATAGCCTCCGGCTCTCCCTCACCATCCCCTCTAACCCCTCCCCCCTTCCCGGCCTCCCCCCAAGGCGAACAAGCTCTC
>NW_005201810.1:0-1056 GCF_000372725.1 Emiliania huxleyi CCMP1516 | reverse complement strand
GACCACAATGTTGAGCGCGCTCGAGCACCGAAGCACCGCGAGCGCCGGCGAGCACCACCGCCCCGCGCCTTGGCGTGGGTCGGTAGTACACGATGCGGCGCCCAGCAGCTCTATCATGCGTCGCACCCGCAGTGGCCGAGCCGACCGCCGCTCGAACTGGCGCCGAGTGGCTCCCAGATCGAGCGTGGCAGGCTCAGTCGCACCGTCGCGGGGCGAACGCGAACCGAGCCGTCGCCGTTCGCCGCAGCCGCCGGCCGCCAGCCGTCAGCCGTACAGCCGTACAGCCGTCAGCCGTCAGCTCGCAGTCGCCGTCGCTGCCGCCGCCGCAGCAGCAGTGAGCGAGCTCCTGCGTCGTGTTGCCGACGCAGTGTGGACGCGCGCCGCCCAGCGGCGAGCGAGCGTGCTCGGAGTTGGGTCGGCGCGCGCGCGGGCGGACGGCGCCTGTAAACAGACAGCCTGCACCGCCCACTCGTTCAAAATCGTAGGGGTTTAGCAGGTTCGCAGCACGGCCCAGTGTTGGTCGAAAATTTCTTTTTTCGCCGCCGGCGCTGGCTCGCTGGCGGCTTCCGCTCGGCCACACACACCGCGCCAGCCGCCGCCAGCGCCCGTTTCTGTCGACATGGAGGCCGCCGGCTCCATCCTCGTCGTGTACATCGTCTTCTTCGGCGCGTGGCCTCCGTGGATGCCGCTCACGCTCCAGTCCATGGCGCTCAACACCGGCGTCGGATTTGTAGTCATCGGCGACGAGCCGCCGCCGCCAGTGCGGCCGCCGAACGTCGCGTTTGAGACGGTCGCATACGCCGCGCTGCAGGAGCGGCTCGCGGTGCTAATCTCCGAGCCGGGCGCGGGCCAGGCATCGGTGCGTTACAACTGGACCTACAAGGCCAACGACATCAAGCCGTTTGCTCCTGCGCTCTTCCCTCGCCACCTCGCCGGGCGCGAGTGGTGGGCGTGGGCCGACCTCGACGTGGTCTTTGGGGAGCTGCTTACGTTTCTGCACGCCGCCGCGACCAAGCCCGCCTGCTGCAAGGTCCCGCTGCGGCCAAACGGCCTGCC
>NW_005201811.1:0-1056 GCF_000372725.1 Emiliania huxleyi CCMP1516 | reverse complement strand
GGGGGGGGGGGGGGGGCTCACCCAGTCCGGCGTAGCCTACCCTTTGCGAAGATGCGCAGTGCGCAGGTGACACTGAAATGGCAACTCGTCGGAGCTTTTAAACAGCGAAATTAATGCCAAAAACGACCGCCCCGCCCCGCTATCCCGCTTCCCTTGAGCTCACGCCAGCCCAATCCACAATGGTCATCCATCCTTTACTCGACGCTGCCTCAATCCAAACGCCGAGTTCCAACCCAACCAGTCGTACGGCAATGCCGCAAACCAGATTTGATCAACTCTTTCTCACAGCAGGACCTGTGCCGGTACCCGCCTCTGTTGTTCGGGCAGTGAGAGACGCAGGATCTCAGCAGGATCTCAAGCGTGGCGGCGCGGGGGGCGGGGGGACACGCACGCGGCTGCGGCGGCGAGCAGGCGACGGAGCGATCCGTGCGTGGCGAGGCGGCCGGCACAGTCGAGCAGCGATGCATCTTGGGTGATGCAGTATGTGGGGAGAAAAGGATTTTAAAACACTCCCTCGAGAAAAGAATAACCGCGCCCTCAGCGGAGCTGGGAATAGGACCGCCGCAAGCGGCGTGGGGTGGAGCGGTTGTGCAATCCTCTGGGGGCCCCTCTGCGCCGGGGAGGCGTTGTTCGAGGCTAGGACGCAAGCGTCCGTCGCCCTCCACGTGTTTTTCTTTTGTTCTACACTAACACATATCGTAAGGGGTGGTTTTGGGGGGGTGATGCCGCCGGGGTGTGATCTGCGATGGCGTATGGGCTCGTGTGCGGGAGGGTACAAAACTCTGGGGGTGCGCGTCGCGCCGTCTCGGGAGCGAGAGATCTCTTCCCGTTGCGTCGGTGTTGAGTTGTGTGTGTGTGAGTGTGTGAGTGTGTGTGTGTGAGTGTGTGTGTGTGTGTGTGTGTGTGTGTGTGTGTGTGTGTGTGTGTGTGTGTGTGTGTGTGTGTGTGTGTTTGTGTGCGTGCGTGCGTGCGTGCGTGCGTGCGTGCGTGCGTGCGTGCGTGCGTGCGTGCGTGCGTGCGTCTGTGTGTGCGTGTGCGTATGTGTAGAGTGAAAAA
>NW_005201812.1:0-1056 GCF_000372725.1 Emiliania huxleyi CCMP1516 | reverse complement strand
GGGTGGGGTGGGATGGGGGTTGGGATTGGGGGGCTGTGAGGGCGCTCGCCGTCAGACCGCTTCTGGGATCCTCGCTCAGGCACAGCGGCAGTCTCCAACCGTCGTCGGCCGTCTGTCCGCTGAGGTCGAGGTCGAGCAGCACCAGTTGAACCTACGGCCGCTCGGGGAGCGCAAATCAGGGGGAGGCGCGGAGGAGGCGCGGGAAAGGGGGGGGGGGGGGGGGGAGGCACGCGCACCGGCTGGCTGCCCGAGTACTGCTCTACCGCTCCGATCGCCTCCGCGACCGACGCAACGGCGGTCACCCTCGCGCACGGCTCTAGAGTGCGGACCATCTCGGTGTGCGCGAGGCGCACGACGGGGTCGTCGTCCATCACGACTGCGACTGGCCGGCGCCTCGGCGCGTCAGCTCGGCTCGGCGTTACGATAGTGGCCAGCGCAACTCGCCTGGACTCAACGCTCAGCCAGGAGCTCCCGCACGCGCTGGCGCGACTCATGGCGCATGCAACGCGCAGCAATGCTCGCCTCGCCTCGCGCAAATGCGACCGTCCTCGCAGCCGACAGTCCACCGCCTGAAGCACAGCGGCGAATGCGGCACCGGCGACGCATGGCAGGCTGGTCATGACGCAGGCATAGGGTGTTGTGTGCCGTCAGAGTGACTCTGACTCTGTGTGTCAGGGATAGTCAGGGCCGTCCATCAGAGCTCCAGTAAGCTCGGAGACACCCCATTAGCGCGGCTCGACCTCTTTGAGTCACTGCCTTCCCGGCGGTTTGGCTGTAGAGCCTCTACAACAAACTCTACAGCAAAATCGCGCTCTACATCGCTCTACAACGGAGGCGCTTCGTCCCGCGGCGGATGTAGAGCTCCACAGCTCCTCTACAGCGCTCTATCTCATCCTCTACACTCCCTCCCTCACTCAGTGCACGGCAGCACGCGGCCCGGTCCCACTGCTGCGTATCTGTGTGTCCGTGCTGAGCCGTGGCGCCGCACACACGCCTGTCTCATGTCTCGACCCCGCGCCCGGTGTACACACAAGAGTGGCTCGCTCGCCCTCCCTC
>NW_005201813.1:0-1057 GCF_000372725.1 Emiliania huxleyi CCMP1516 | reverse complement strand
GGCGCGCATACCATCAGCTGTCTCCTGCAGGTGAGGGAAAGGCGCAAATCAGAACGATGGGCTTGCCCATCCCGGAGTGGTTCGACTCCACATGAATCCGAGACGGTGACGGGAAGCGTCTCAGCGGTCTCAGGCCCAGTGAGGTAGTGCGCGGACTAACCCGGATCCTGCTGAACAAGTTCCTCTTGTAGCTCGATCGGTCACACCGCCATCGCCGTCGGGGAGAGGGGGGACGACACTGCTTCTGCAGCGTGCACCTCGATCCTGCACCGTGTTTGTTATGACCCCCCCCCAATGAACACACCAGTGAGGGAGGGCGAGACGATCGAGGGGTCCCGTACCATGCGGAATCGACCCTATCCAGTGCTCAAGTGCTCAAGTGCTGCTGCTAAGACAGAAAGAAAGAGAGAACACGGCGATCCGAAGCGAGTGATGGGAGGAGGACAAGGGAGACCGGTCCAGAGCCACGCCTCGCTCTTTGTACATGCTTCTCCACCTCCTCACCGTGGCCTTCACTGCGCAAGACGGCCCTCCAAACGACTGTTTCTCCTGGTGCCTCCCGTCTCTCCTCGGGCCGACCGCGTCCGCCATCCCGGGCGTGGCGCCGCCGGCGAGTGATGAAGCAGCAAAGCGCATCCTCGGCGCGTCAGCAAAGAGCATAGGCGACGTCGGAGAGTACCTCGACTGCGTGCGCATCACAAACGGCACGCACGAGCCTATCGCTGCCTATGCGCTGGCGCGCTTCTCGCTGCCGCTCGGCGGGGCCACCGCGTCGCCGACCGCCGGCGCCTCCCAGCATTACGGCTGCTGCGTGCCAAAGGCGTGCGGCGCAGAAGAGCTCGAGCGAGGCTTTCGGGTCACTCTGCCGAGTAAGCTCAAATCCGCCACCGAGACGGCCGCCAAGACCGGGGCCGCATTGGACGCCATCGCCGCAGCGATCGACGGCCTCCCGCGCAACAGCAGCTTTTCGGCGGCGGCGGCGGCGCTGCGGCGCGACGCGGCCACAGCGAACCAGTCGCACATGCCGCGGGCTGCCGCGGCGCTCTCCGCTGCCGCA
>NW_005201814.1:0-1057 GCF_000372725.1 Emiliania huxleyi CCMP1516 | reverse complement strand
CGCGCAGCGGCTATGTAGGTTATCCTTCAACGTGAGGAGAGGGGGACAGCAAGGCGGCCGCTACGCGCACCGCATCTCCGGCTCGGGCGGCAGCCGCGTGCAGCTGCTCATCGTGAAGGCTGCCCTCGGCTCACAGCAGGAGATGGGGCAGCGCATCAGCGCGGAGACGAAGGCGATGCGCATGCCGGACGTGCGCGTTGAGGGCCCTCCCCGACTCCTCTACGACAGCGTGCGCGGCGGGCCGCACCGCCCCTTCGTCTCCGGCGGAGGCGAGAACGGGTGCAACGCCTCCATCGTACACGTTGTGTACGAGTCGCGCCAGATGTACCCGGCGTACGTGATCGAGGTCGAGATGGAGATGGGGGCCGAGATGGTGGCGGCCGTGCGCAAGAACTCGACTGAGGGGAGTGCGAGCGCCGGCCCGGCACCCAAGCGGCAGCGCCACGCTACGCCGAGCAGCGGCGGCGGCGGCGGCGGCGGCTCCAGCAGCGGCGGCAGCGGCAGCGGCAGCGGCTCTGCTGCTCATGTCCCCGCCGCTGCGCCACCGAGCGACGCGGAGGTGCGGGCGATGGGCGTGGCGGCGGTGGCGGCGCGGCTGGCTGCCCTCGAGGCGGCGCAGTAGGGCCTACGGAGTGGCGAGAGAGGGCACCTCTCCCGCCGCCGCTCTGGCGGGCGGGGCAGGCGGGAGCGGGGAGCGGCGGGAGCCGAGCGGGCGGGAGCGGGCGGGAGCACGCAGAGCACGTCTCTAGTCGAGAATGTGCAAACCACGCCCTACGCCGCTATATAGGGTGTGGGGTCGGATGTGAGTTGAGAGGGAGCGCGAGTCAACCAGCGGCCCGCTTGGCGGGGAGGGAAACTGTGACGAGCGCTGGCTACGCGCGCGTTTTGCTTTGCGTGTATATGCCGTCGTCGATTGGGTCGATGAATGCGTTGCGACATCCGACATGCCATGAAGATATTCTCTCTACGGCTCTAGACTCCGGTCTCCGCTCCTGCGAGGCCAAGGGGGGAAAGCTCGCTTTTTTACCAGAAAAGAGGGTGTGTTTTTGCAAACCCT
>NW_005201815.1:0-1057 GCF_000372725.1 Emiliania huxleyi CCMP1516 | reverse complement strand
CACACTCACGTCATCTAGCTCCCCAGTCACCACAGTATCCGTGTAGCTCTACGTCTAGCGCTTGGCCAGCCCTCCCACCCTATCCGGATCTTGGCCTCTCCCGAGTCGGTCGTACTCATATCAGCCACGCGCCCCCTCGCCCCCCTCCCACTCCTGCGACCAGACCTCGATCTTCTTGGGCAGCAGCTGGTCCTGCAGGCAGGTCGCCGTGGCCCAGCTCGCCTGAGGCTCCCCTGCCCCAGCTCCAGACGGCGCCGTCGGCGGTGAGAATGAGGTTGTGCACGTCTCCAGCCGACACAGCGACGACGCGCTGGCCAGCTAAGGCCTCGGTCTTCTTGGGCAGCAGCTGCACCTGTAGGTTGCCGTGGCCAGCTCGCCAAAGAGTCCACTGCCCCAGCTCCAGTTGGCGCCGTCGGCGGTGATGGCGAGGTTGTGGTGCAGTCCAGCCGACACGGCAACGACGCGCTGCCCAACCAAAGCCTCGATCTTCTTCGGCTGCAGCTGGTCCTGCTGATTTCCGTGGCCCAGCTTGCCATGGTATCCGTAGCCCCAGCTCCTGATCGGGAGGGAAACCGCACGGCAAGGGCAAAAGAGACGCGGCTTGCCTCTGTAGGTGTCTTCTGGCTCGACAAGGGCGAGTTCTTCACCTATTTTGACACGGTGTACATCTACACGGCCATCGCAGAGCAGATTGTGAATGAGCTTGCCAGCGGCGGGGGCGGTCGAGTGCACGGAGCTAAGTGCCTCGCCGTCCTCGCGGGAGTCGCTTAGGCGGCTCCAGTGGTGTACCTGTGTTAGTGCCAGTGCGCGCCAGTCCCGTGCCCAGTGTTGTGCGACAGGCGAAAAATTCTTGTTTTGCGCTCGACTCGCCGGGCTGTGTCCACCCTGTGTCACCGCCGCACGCGCTGAGCCATCTTGTGGCCTCGAGTGGAGGTTTGTCTCTCATGCCGGCGAAGGTCCTGCTTATTGCCTCTGTCCTTGTCGTGCCCGCACAGGCTCCGCCACCGACGATTCACCCGGACTGCAATGTTGTGTGCGTTGGCGTCCCCTGCGGGAG
>NW_005201816.1:0-1057 GCF_000372725.1 Emiliania huxleyi CCMP1516 | reverse complement strand
TCCAGCGCCGCCGCGCTCGTCGGTTAAGATCGCATCCATGCAGACAAACTGCAACCGACTCATTCTGCACATACTTGACCATCTTTTGATCTTGCCATCTTTACTCGTTTACCGTTATCTCCACACAACCAACACAGGAACACGAGCTGCCAGAGTGCTGCGTGGCACGACCGCGCGAGGTGGCATAAAGGTTGCTGCGAGAAATGTCAAATGTGGCGAGAGACTGCGAAACGAGATAGGAAGAACAAACAAAACAAATAGAGAGGGAAACGCCCGAGGGTGGGCGACGGCTAGCACCACACTCCCTCTCCGTGGTTTTCTCCTTACAATCCTTGCGTGCCGCGAAAGCGACACGTCCTCCCATCCCTCCCTTGCGCCTTGGGGTGTGTTTTTCGTGTGTTTCTTTAACTGTAAATTCTTGGGGGGGGTACCATCGGTTTTAATGAACCGAAGGTACCCCCCCAAGCCAGCCAGGGAATCCTATGGTGGTTTTGTACCTCGGGCGAGCTGGCGCGTGTCTAGACCGCGCCGGCGGCCCTGGGAAATACAACTCCGCGTCGACGTCCAACAGCCTCTCCTACGCAGAGAATCACGCCACTTGCCGCCGGTCCTGCGACGTCGACGCTTTCTGCATCGGCTACAGCTTTTACGCTCCGCTCGTCGGAGGTCAGGTCGAGTGCAAGACCTATAAGGCGCCAGCACCGGAGGACGCGATTGCGGGCGCAACGCCCTCGAGCGGCACGACTTGCTACGAAAAAATATATTCACCGCCGCCGTCGCCTCCGCCGCCGCCGCTCCCGCCACTGCCGCCACCGAAGCCGCCGCCGCCGCCGCCGCCGCCGCCGCCTTCTTCGCCTCCCGCGGCACCGCCGCCGCCCTCGCCTTCCCCACCGCTGGTGCCGTCGCCGTCGCCGCCTCCATCCTCGCCTCCAACCCCGCCTCCGAGCCCGCCGCCGACGCCGCCAGCTACGCCGCCGCCGCCACCACCGTCGCCGCCGCTGCCTCCCTCGCCGACCCCCGCGCCGCCGCCACCATCGCAGCCCCTGACGCCGCCCCC
>NW_005201817.1:0-10934 GCF_000372725.1 Emiliania huxleyi CCMP1516 | reverse complement strand
CGGAGGTGGCCGTCGGGGCTGCTCTCACGACGCCGTCCTCGTGCAGGTAGCCGCCGAAGGGGTAGCCCGAGACCAGGGCGACGTGCCGCAGGTCGGGAAGCGGGCCCTCGTCGCGCCGGAGCGAGCAGGCCAGGTGAGCCAGAGCGGCGCCCTGGCTGAAGCCGACGATGCCCGCGAAGCCAGAGCCGTGCGCCGCGCGCTCGGCAGCGTCGGCGGCGCAGATGACGCGCAGCGAGTCGGCCACGCCCTGGAGGACTCGCGCCCCGCCGCTACCGCGAGCGACAGTCCACCACGCTCTGGGCGACTCTGGCGGCGAAGGCACAACACCCGCAAGCGGACGTGCCTCGACGGTGAGCGGGCCGTCGAGGAACGTGAAGCGAACGTCGCCGCTGAGAGCTTCGCGGGCTCTTCGCATCTGATGAGCCATCGTCGAAGCACTCATGCCGAAGCCGTGCAGGCACACGACCGAGAGAGGCCGCGATGGATTGCTCGCACCAGTAGCGGTAAGGCACTCGCGTTGCTGCGACATTGGAGCTGGTCGCTCACTCCAGGCGCGCGCGCGCGCGCGCGGCGCGTGGATGATGCAAAAAAAAAGCGTAATGCAGCAAGGGACCGGCAGGCGGCGGCGTCGCAGGACGAGGCAGAAGAGAACGACGCGACAGAGGAGGAAATGACAAGGGAGAGAACGACGAGAGTGGGACGACCGCGAGGTGGCATGAAGGTCGCAGCGAGAATCTGCGAGAGACTGCGAAGAGAGATAGGAAGAGGCAGACTCCCTAGGGTGGGCGACGGCTAGCGCACCACACACCTCTCCTTAAAATCCCTGTGTGTGGTGGCGGCGTGCCGTCCTCCCATCCCTCCCTTGGGTTGAGTGTTTTCTTTCTTTCTTTCTTTGGGCGCAATGTAAAAAAAGAAACAGGAATCCGCACCGCATGTCTGCATCAGACGTGTCATCCGTCCCGATCGTGACCAACCAAAGCCACCCCTCTTCTCAGATCAGTGCTTGCACCGATCCTGAATCCTCTGCCGCTCCCAGCCGTGCTCGCCGAGCCTCCGCCGCCTCCACCTCCGCCTTCAATCTCAATGTCCCACCCCCCTGCGCGCGATGGCCCGGCCGCCACCGCCACCGTCGGCGGCCGCCTCCCGCCCACCCGCACCGCCGCCCCGGCCACTGCCACCCGCGCCGCCGCCTCGCCCAACGCCGCCGCCGGCCCACCCTCCCGCCCGTCGCCGCTGCCGCCGCGCCGCCGCTGCCGCCCTCCGGGCCGCCTCCGGCCCCGCCACCTGCCTCGCCGCCGCCCACGCGACTGGCCTCGCCGCCGCCACCGCCACCGCCCTCCCCACCGCCCTCCCCTCCGCTCTCACCGCCGCCGACGCGCCGCCACGCCGCCTCTGCCTCCGCCCTTGCCGAGCCGTCGCCACCGCCCTTCTCGCCGCCTCTGCCGCCCATGCCGCCTTGGGTGCCGCCTATTCCGTGGCCCTCGCCACCGCCGCCGCCGTCGCCGCCCCCGCCGCCACCGCTACCGCCGCCTCCCGCCCCGCCACCCCCTCCGACACCGTCACCCCCCCTCCCTCACACCATCCCGGCCGGCCTCCTCCGTTCTAGCCCCAACTCCCACACACCACCACCGACCTCCCCGCGCCCCCACACGCCGGCCCCGCGCACCCACGCCACCACCACCGCCCACGTCGCCCTCCCGGCCCCCCACCCCGCGCCCCAGGCTCTTCGTAGCTCCGCTCGGGGCGTCCAGGTGCCGCCGCCCCAACCGCTGCGGCCCACGCGGCCGCCGGGCGGCGCGACGGCGGCTACCGGCCGGCATAGCCCTTCCAGCGCCGGCCGGGGGCTGCGGCGGCGCGCGGCGCGCGGCGGGCAAGCTGCCTGCTGGCGGGCGGCGCTTCTAGTCGTGATTTTAGTGCCGCGTAGGTCGCCTTTCGGCCACTTCTCGGGCGTGCGGCCGCAGCGCGGCGAGAAGGCGGCGCGCTCGGCCCGCTGGCGGAGGTGAAGCCCCCCAGAACGGAAGCTGGCGGGCCGGGGGCGTCGGGCGGGTGCGCGGCGGCACCCGTGCCACCGGGACGGGCCGTGGTGGCCCGTGTGGCGGCCGTGAAGGGCCGTTTGGTGCGCCCCGGCGGCCTCCTGCACGGCGGCCGCCGGGGCCGGTTTGGACTGTGTTTGGGGGGGTGGAGGGGTCCGGTGGCCGGTGTGATGGTCGTTTATCACCCTCCTATCACCCACTTACCGCCCCCGGCCGTGGGGGCCTCTCCAGACGCCGCCATTTATGATTTCAAAGGGTCCTGCCGACGCTCATCACAGTGCGGCGGAAGGGGGAGCCGGCGCCGCGGAGGACGAGGATGGCCGTGGCGGACCGGGACGAGCTCTGGGAGGTTCAGTGTCAGTGAGTATATTGTAGAGGCCACCCATGTGCACAATATCTTGACTGAGAGCTAAGCCAGGGGAGGCGATGCCGGGGCCGTACAGCAGCTTGATGGTGTTGCGCCGGCGTGCGTCCCGCCGGCCGCCGGGGCCGGTTTGGACTGTGTTTGGGGGGGGGGAGGGGTCCGGTGGCCGATGTGATGGTCGTTTATGGCCCTCCTATCACCCACTTACCACCCCCGGCCGTGGGGGCCTCACCGGACGCCGCCATTCATGATTTCAAAGGGTCCTGCCGTCGCTCAGTCCGAATCACAGTGGGGCGGAGCCTACCCTGCCTGTCGAGGCTGAGAGGACACTGAGACCATGCTTGCGCAGTGTCGAGGGGTGTCCACTCTCTTTCTACATACACATAGTTTTTACCCATCTGGCATCTCATGTGAGGGTGTGACCACTTATATTTACTCATCATAACCTCACGCCCGAAGGTTGGCGCGCTTGAGCCGCAGCTGCAGCGAGGCGTCGATGGTCACGAGGTAGCGGTCGCTCGCCTCGTCGTAGTCTGTCACCACTCCGCTCTTCCCGTTGTGCTCGGCGGCTCCCTGCAGACCGATCACCGCCCCCGTCGTCCCCGTGGGCAGCAACACGCTGCCGAGCGGCACAGCCTCCGCGGCGCGCCCGTCCGGCTGCAGCGTGCACGAATAGCTCAGCGCCTCCGCGTCGAAGGAGCGGAGGACAGCGCGGTCGGCGGCCGCCAGTCCCTCGGGCGCCTCTCCGCCCTGGGGCATCCGGATCTCGACGGGCAGCTGCTGCACGAGGTTGTCTCGCTTGAGGGCGAGCGTCTCAGCCGCGGCGTCGGCGCTCTCTTTGAGAGCGACTGCGTAGCGACCCTTTGCGGCGTCGAACGAGCCGACAACGCCCTCGCGGCCATTCACCTCGGGCCGCGCCTTGAGCCCAAACACGCGGACCTTGGTGCGCTGAGGAATGGAGGTGGGCGGCGCGCCGTGCTGCCGGAGGAGGGCACGCAGACGATTCTCATCCGCGCCCGAGAACTCGTCCACCTTGACGCCGCCTCGGAAGAGCTGGAAGGTTGGCATCGACCGGATGCCGCACGCCGCCGCCGCCTCTTGGTTCTCGTCGACGTCAACCTGGCAGACAGAGCTGACTCACGTGGCGGTGCACGAGACGGTGCACGAGACGCGCGGGCGAGGCCGCCTTGTAAAAGCTCACGAACGGGAATTCGCCCGAGGTGCTCATGGCTTCAAAGCGCGGCCCGATCATCTTGCACGGCCCGCACCACGAGGCAGTAAAGTCGATCGCGACCAGGCCTGCGCCAGCGAGAGCGTCGTCGAACGCCTGCTTCGTGTTGAGGAAGGCGACCATTGTGGCTGTGCTGCCCTCACACGGTAAACAGCTACCATACCCACCCCTTGTCCCGAATCCAGCCTGGTGCATATGTGTGTATGTACACACATATGGCGTCCGCCGCCCGCAAGCGCGCCCGCACCGGCGGCGGTGAGGCGGACGAGGAGCCCGTGCCGGTCGCGGCTGGCTTCGAGGCGCCCATCTTCGGCGTGCGTATCGTGGGCCAGGTCTCCACGCTGGCGCTCGAGGGCGAGGACGGCCCTCTATCGCTCGGTCAGGTTGGCGTCGCAAGCGATCACGCGGGCGCCTGGTACGTCTCGACGAAGGACTCGCTGCTGCACGTCTCGGCGGCCGGGCGCGTGCGCCGCGTGGCAGCTTTGCCGGCAGTAGGAGTCAACCGCATTGCTGCCATTCCAGACGGGAGCGCGCTGTTTGTGGCAGACTGGAGCAGCCACGAGATCGGGCGGGTGGAGGTGGCGACGGGCGAGGTGACCATCCTCGCTGGAAGCGGCGACGAGGGCGACGCCGATGGCGTGGGCGACGCGGCGGAGATCTGCTGCCCAAATGGCATCGCCATCAGCCCAGACGGGAGCGCGCTGTTCGTGACAGACTCCAGGTTCCCCGGGCCACTTTCGGGGGGCAAATCCTGCCCGGCCCCTAGAACCCCAGGTAAGGCCCAGGTGTGGCCTAGGGCATCAGAAGGGACCAAGAGGAGTCCAGTCTGAGCCATAGAGCCAAATGTCTTCGCCCTCGAGGGTCGCGTTCAAATGCCCGGACGGCCGTCTCAGTGTGGTGTCTGGCCGGCGCGATCACCGAGCTGTGACGCTCAGGGAAGCCTGATGAGGTACTGGTTTCTTTGCCCAGGCCTGGCCTTCCCCCCAGGCTGGATCAGCTGAGCAAGGTTTGGGGAGAATCCCCCGGACAGATCTTCAGATATTTTGACGGACGACCGAAAATGGGCAAAAACGGGGTGATTTTGGGACCCGCGGCCGCCGGGCGTGCGGCGGCACAACGAGTCGAACGTCGAACCGATCAGCGCAGAGCGCAAGTCTCGCGAGCGCCCGCGGCCGCCACGCCGCCGCCGTCCGCGGCCGACGGTGGTCGCGAATCAACGCGGCGCGGTGCACCGCTGCGCCTGCTTCCTTGCGCGCCGCTGGACGTCGGCCGAGAAGACCGCTTCCCTCTGGGGACCCGACTCCGCGAAGATCGCGCGCGCGTCGTGAGTGGCGGCGCGCGCGCGATCTCTGTTCCCGGGCACGCCGGTCGCAGTGGCATGGGATCCCAGGCTCAAAAGCCGGCTCAACAGCGAGCTGCTCCTCCTCCTGCCGCCGCTCCGCTCACCGAGACAACTCGGTGCCGCCGTTCTCGCCGCCGCCGCCGCCGCCGCCGCCGCCGCCGCCGCCGCCGCCTCGCGCCTTGCCTCCGTCACCGCCGCCCTCCATCTCGCAGCGGCGCGTCCCTCTGATGGCGCGGGCTCCTCGCTCGTTGGCGCCTCGCCGCTGCCCCCCCTCTCGCCGCCGCTCCGCTCGTGGCCGCCCCATCCCCTGTCAATCCCGCCGCCTCCCCTTCAATCCCCCGCACCACCGCCGCCACCGCCTCGCGCGTTTAGCGGGGGGTCAAAACTTAAAGGAGGAGAGCCGATAAAGAAAAGAACCGCGCGGGCGCACCCTTGCTCAGCCGAAAGGCCCGGCGAGCCAGCCTGCTAGTTGAATATGCTCAGCGCTCCCGTCGCGCTGCGAGGCGCCGTGCGGCGGGTCACGGTCGACCGCGCGGGCTCTGTACTTGCCTCCGAGTTTGAGGGTGGCTCCGTGGAGCTGCACGCTCTGAACGGTTCTCACCGCTGGCACCGGCCGGGCGCCGAAGGCGCAGCCTTCTTGCGGACGGCAGAGCTGGAGGTTGACTACTGCGCGCTCCTGCTGTGGCAGAGCGCTGAACCGGTCGTCGCCTTGTTTGCCACCGGCGCGTGGCTTGAGGGGCCGAGCACTCGGCCGCCGACCGAGGTCGCCCGCCTGCCAGCGCTGAGCGGCGGCGGCGGTCACTGGACCACCGCGGCGCGCGGCGATCATCTGCTCTGCGCGGCGGCCGGAAGCGTGGCGGTGATGCAGGTCCGACAGGCGGCATGCGAGGGAGGCGTGTCGCTCTGCCACCTATACACCGTGAGCGGCGCGCCCGCGCTGCCGTTTGCCCTGCTCGGCGTAGCTGACGCGGCGGGCCGGTTGAGTTCGCTCGTGGTCGGCGGCGGCTCCGAGCGCGCGGTGGCAGTCGGCAGCCTGGAGGACGGCGCCGATGTCGAGTGGAGCACCCTTCCCCTCCCTGGGCCTGACAGAGCGGCAGAGAGGGGCGCCGCGGTGGAGGATGCGGAGGGGTCGCCCGGTCCCGCCTCCCGTGCGGCCTCGGGCACCGCCTCGGGCGCCGCCTCCGAGCCGCCTTCGGGGCCCGCCTCGGGCCGCGCCACTCCCCCCCAGCCGCGGCGCGGGCGGCGCCGAGCCGCCGAGGCTGTGGGGCCGGCCCCGGACGCCATCTCGACCCTCTTCCAGGTCGGGCCGCCCGCCGAGGGCGGCGGCTCTCTCGTCGGTGCCTTGGACGGCGGTGGCCGGGCGTGGCTCATCGGGCTACGCCGTGGCGGCAGCGGCGGCGGCGGCGGCGGCCCTGTGCACTTGCTCGCTCGGCTCGATGTTGGGTCGTCCCTGGTCGCGGCAGTGGCGTGGAGCAGCCCGCACTACTACCCGGGCGGCAAGGGGGAGAGGCGCGGCGGGGCTGCCGACGCGGGGACATGCCGACTACTCCTCGGCCTCGACACCAAGCAGACGTTGCGGCTGCACGACGTGTGCCCTCCTCCCCTCTCCTCTCTCCCCTCCGCCCGCTCCCCCTCCGCCCCCGTCTCGCCGCCCCCTTGCCTCAACCCAAGCCGTCTCTCACCAACCGGGGACCGCTGTGTAGGTTGGACCTGCGAGCTTGCAGCTCTTGCGGCAGCTCGGCAAGGCCGGCGACGCCTCGCCGTCGCCAGGCGCAGTCGACGCCGAGGCCGCGGCCACCGCCTCAGCCACCGCCTTGCCACCCGCCGTTGCCCAGGCGCTGCTGCCATGTGCGCCTCACTCGCTCGCGCTCCTCCCGCCGACTGAGCTCGGCTTCGGCCCTTGCGTCGCACTCGCCGACGAGGCGGGCGTACGCTTCCTTCAGTTGCCGATGCCGGGAGGCGGAGGCGAGGGCGAGCCGCGCCCGTGAGCAGGCCGGGCGATGCTCGTGTGAAGCGGCGCGGACCCACACCGTCCCAACCATTGCGACACAGCCAGAGCGATTAACGGTACGCATACAAGATTTTAACGAGAGGACCAAAACGACTCAAAGACAAAGTCAAAAACTCCTCGGAAGATAGGGAGAAATCACGCTCGTGAAATCAAGCGAGATTTAGAGCCTGTCTAACGTTGGGAGCTGAACAAGTGTTGCTAGTTTTGTATGTGTTCACAGCTGAGCCCTGGTGTCGAGGACGAGGTGTCGAGGCCCGGTGTCGAGGGTGTCGAGTTGCTGTCGAGGGATAGAGGTGTCGAGGCCTGTCGAGGCCTGTCGAGGCCTGTCGAGGCTGAGACCATGCTTGCCAGTGTCGCGGGCGGTGTCGAGGGGTGTCGGACTAGTTGCAAAAGTCTGTGCGGTTCTCACAAAAAACTGCGAAAAATGCCGTCACGGCCAGCTCGGCACGATCTACTCAAAAAAAGTGACGTAGAGCACCCACTTTTTAAGCGCTCCGCGCACACACAAGGTCCGCCTGCGTGCGCCGCCAGCTTCCCAGGGCCATCGCGCGAAAAACGACGGAGGAGATGCATCCTAGCTGTCGCCACCGAAGGCGACTCGGCGCCGCTGAGATCGGAGACCAAGCTCTGACAGGTCACACGTCGCTCCTTTGACGCCGACGTGACTCACCCGTGCAGAGCGCATCAGGACACGGTCTCGACGCGCTTCTTACGACGCCTGCGACCCGTCTCGGGTCAGGTGGCACGACGCTCATCGCGCCTGCCAGCGCTGCCGTGCAGGCTGCCACGACGAGGTCGAGCACGCTTCTATATGCTCGCCCAGCCTTCCTTTCCATCCCACTAGGCAGCCTGGGAACGGTGGCGGTCAGAGGCAAAGCCTGCGAGGGGTGGTGGAACCACATGTCACGGCCACCGCCGGCTCGACGCGACGATAGCCTCCGAAGGCTGACTTTGAGGCACCATCATCGGACGATGTCGACGAGTTGGGTCGCTCTCGCGGTAGCCAGGTAGCCCCCCGTACTAGTATCACCAGCCATGGCCTCAGGGAGCGCGGGCGAGGGCGCTGGGAGCAACACGGACAAAAAAACATCAAAATTCATCAAGTGCTCATCATGTGCCACAGGGAGAATCGGCATCTCTTTCTTTCGTCGGAGCTCGAGGCTCGGCTCCTCGCCCAGAGCCTGCCTCGGCACGCTCTCCATAGTCTCTCGACAGTTCACAATCATAAAGCCGTACGAGCCGGCTCTTCGTGTGCAGTGGAAAAAGATAAAAGTAGTAAAGACGGAGCACGTACAGTCCCGGAGAGAGACGAGGAGAGAGAGGTCTGTCCACACACACACGGTGTCGCACGCCGTCGCTCAACACTGTGCACCGTGTTGCTACCTTCAAAGCCCTGCTAAGCTTGAGCTTGAGCACAACTTGTCACGGTTCACGCGTTTCAAAGCCGCAACTGCTGGTTGAGCTGCCCGAGCAGCTCCAGCGTATCGGTGTGGTCGGGGAAGGCATCCCGCGCCTTTTGAGCAAGCTCGAAGGCCTCCTGGAACTCGCCGAGGTTGTAGGCAAGAAGCGCGCCGTTGTAAAAGGGCTCGTACATCTGCGGCGCGTGCGTCTGCGCGGTCCGAAAGTTTGCCCTGGCCGCCTCGACGTTGCCCTTTCGCAGCTCGAGCACCCCGAGATTCGTGTAGGCCTCGGCGTGGTTCGAGTCGGCCTGCGGTTCACAGCGGCAGCTCGACGCGACTGCCCTCTAGTGGGGTGGGTGGGTGGGGGAGGGGGTAGCAGGCCCCTGGCAGGCGAGGCCGATCGGGCGGGGCGGGCAGGGCGGACCGAGATCGCAACCTTGAGCGCTTGGTACGCGAGGCCGAGGTCGCCGATCCCGATCGCCACCTGACCAATGTTGTACCACACGTCGGCCATGGCGTCGTCCGATGCGAGGAAGAGCGCGCGCTCGAGGCACGAGAGTGCCATGTCGTACTGCGACGAGTGGAAGCAGCACAGGCCGAGGTTGCACCACAGCTCAGTGTTGCGGATCCCCATCTGCAATAGCCGGCGGTAGAAACGCAGCGCCAGCTCGGGCTGGCCAGAGTAGAAGTGATTAGCCGCAATGCACGCAATGGCCTCGACGTTGGACGGATCCATGCCTGCCACCCGCTTGTAGCTCTCCACCGCGAGCGGCAGCTCACCCAGCGCCTCGTGCACGCGCGCCACGCCGAGCAGCAGTGCCGTGTCGTGCGGGTACCTCTCGGCGCCCTGCTTGTAGATGAGAAGCGCGGCCTTTGGCTGGTCAAGGCGCAGGCTCACGTTTGCCAGCTGCAGGTACGACGCCACCATTGGCTGCGTCTTGACGGATGCCGCGTACTGCCGCTCTGCCTCCCGGTAGAGGCCGAGCTGGTAGTAGCACTTGCCGAGCCGCTCCTTCCACCACCAGTCCTCGTATCCCGCGGCGGCGGTGCAATGCGCCGCGAGCTCGAGCGCCTTCTTGGGGCTGTGTTCGAAATACAGCAGGTACTCGAACAGCGCGCGCGACAGTGCCGGTCGCTGCGCGTACTTTCTCAGGTCAAGCCGGTCCACGTTGATGAACGGCCCACCCGCTGCCGCCACCAGTGAGGCCGTCCCGAGACGCACCAAGCGACCGAGCGCAGTCATCGGTCGCGACGTGCCGGGGCGGATCCCAGCCGGCGCGCCTGACAACCCCACTCGCGAGTCTGGACGAGCCGACCCCGTCCCCGGCCTCGCGAACCCAGACAGCGGCCGTCCGCTCGCCGAGACGGGCCGCATGCCGAGGCCTGGCTGGCCAGGCGCATTGGACTGGGTCATGGGACGCGTCAGAGAAGTGCCCGGCCGCGGTAGTGCGGCTGTGGCGTTCTCGTCGAGCAGGGCGTCCGCCGTCGCCTCCTCCTCAAAGTCGAGGTCGTCGATGAACGCCTGCATGGTCATTGCGCGGCACTTGAGGCACCACACGGCCTGATCGTACGGATTCTCGCCCAGCAGCGCAGTGCAGAGGGAGATGCACGCGTCGTACTGTCCCCGGTTGAAGCGGTGCAGCGCCGCGAACACGGGGTCGACTCCGGCAGGGATCGCGGCGCTCGAGGCCGCCGTTTCCATCTTGCGTTGGACCCTCGTCTTTTTGGGACGCGTCCCACGTCAACTCGCGTATCTGAGCCACAGAGCATGGGCGCGTGAGAGACGACTTGCCCCCGGCCGCGCCGGGAGCGGGCCACCCGACGGGGTGCACTATGTCAAAACCCCACTGAGAAATTATAAATTTCTCTAGAGCTGGTGCCGCCACTAGATGAAATGCTCCACTGGGCCCCCGGAACACGCCTGCGCGGCGGTGAGCAGTGAAGAGGCGCGGAAAGCTGATTTTTTTACTTTTGGACGCATTTCGGGCTCCGTACTGGTTGACGCAGAGCCGCACGCGTCGACCGGCGCCGTTCGCGACCACGAGGGCGGATGCTGGCCATCCCGGGCTCTGTGCACATCAGCAGCGCGCGTTCTACGCGCTCCGCTATCCAGATCTTGGCGAACCACCTCGAAAGCGCCGTTTTTATCTCGTGCAATCTCGAGCCGTGGAGATTAGGCCGAGATCGCTTTGAGCTGCGGGAGATGTTTGGGAGATACAGCTACAGTCACACGGACCCGCGGGGCGTGCGCAGCTCGCGACGGAGATGTTTACAGAGCCCGGGCTCGCTGCGAAGCGGTGAGCGGCGCCCGAACGGCACCGGGCCGCGTGCCGCTCTCTGCAGCTCCGACGCGGCCGGGCGGCTGCCAGAGCCGCACGCGCCGACCGGCGCTGTTCGCGACCACGAGGGCGGATGCTGGCCATCCCGGGCTCTGTGCACATCAGCAGCGCGCGTTCTACGCGCTCCCCTATCCAGATTCCGGCGAACCACCTCGAAAGCGCCGTTTTTATCTCGTGCAATCTCGAGCCGGGAGATTAGGGGAGATCGCTTGAG
>NW_005201818.1:0-1057 GCF_000372725.1 Emiliania huxleyi CCMP1516 | reverse complement strand
CTGGGCTGCTTGCCGCAGGAGCTGAAGCGCGCGGTGGCGCGGCTGCCCCGCCGGAGGAATCACCGCCCGGGGTGGCGTCAGCCATGACAAGCACCAGCACAAATCCACTTCCCACTTGATCGAGGAGCTCTTACTACACGATGCGAGGAGGGCGAACATACGATAGCTACGATAGCGCCGTCTCCTATCTACGTTGCGATGACGCGCGCAAGATGGTGCGTTTCCGCGATACCTTAAGGTATACTTTTAAGAAAAACGAGCTTAATCCTTAAAACCAAAGGTGCAAGTGGTCCAATTACAGTGTCAATACCGCCAAATCAGAATATTTTTTCGTCTCCCCACGCACACAGTGTGTCTCAGCGGGGCGTCCCGGCGTCCGGTCTCTATCGTCTGTATGAACATGAAGTAGGACACATAAATGCCATTATACTCTCCACACCGCACACGTTGTACACGTCGTTGTGACAGGGGGTGGGGGAGAGGGGGGGGGGGGGGGGGTTCCTTTTTGGTTTCCGGAAACATGCGTGCTGGCCAAGGCGGGCCACCCTGTCCAGAGAGGCACAGGTGCCAGTCTTCTGAAAACTCGCAGGAGGGAAGATACTCAAGTACAAAGAGACGGAGGAGCAACGAGCGCCCTGGCGTAAGCCAAAGATACTCCCAGTCTTCTTTCTGTGTGTTGTGGGTGACCGAATCAGGGAGAGAGAGAGAGATTTTGAAGATTTTTTGAAAACTTTCTTTTCCGGGCTGGTAGCCCTGAAAGAAAGAAAACAGAAAACGCAGGCCGGAGCCTTGTTAAAAAATGTTTGTGTTCCCCGGCCGGCGACGCCGTCGGCTTGATGCCTCCGCCACCCGTTCATGTGGAACCGCTGATGCCTGCTGGCCCACGGCAGCGGCGCGGTGGTGCGATGGCTTTCCTCCTCGACATAGCGCCCATCTTTGGCTGGCTTCGTGATTATCCAGTACGCTCGGCGCTGGCGCACGACATCAGCGGCGGAGTCACGCTCGGCTGTATCCTCATTGGCCAGTCGCTCGCCCACGCTAAGCTCTGCGGCGTCGA
>NW_005201819.1:0-1058 GCF_000372725.1 Emiliania huxleyi CCMP1516 | reverse complement strand
GTCGCCTCGCCCAGCATGGTGTGTCGGTGTCGGTTCGCCAGGAAGTACTGTGCTGCATGAGTGCTTGCCCAGGTGTGAACAACACCCCCCGCCTGTTGATGGGTCCAGGTGATAGCCCTGGATGGACAATGCATACGCCTAGTTGGACCTCAGATCGCCCGACCGCGTCCCGGTGCTCTGTGGTCGGATTTGTGACGCCGCCGCACCGCGCCGCGGCCGGGGGCCCGCCGGAGGACGAGGATGGCCGTGACGGACCGGGACGAGCTCTGGGAGGTGGAGTGTCAGTGAGTATATTGTAGAGACCATATGCACAATATCTCTCAATCTAGCTAAGCCTGGGAAGGCGATGCCGGGGCCGTACAACAGCTTGATGGTGCTTCGCCGGCGAGCGGCGTGCGTCCCGGAGCGGTCCCGGTTGGGCTCAACCCGGTTTGCCTCTCGCACCCCGTCTGTTTTCCCTTTTTTCTCTACAACACCCTCTCTTTTCCTCTCTATTTTCCCGGGAAAACTGCGTGGAAATCGTCAAATTTTTGGCTCTGAGCCGAGTCTGAGGCTGGTTTGGGCCCAAAATCAGCCAAATTTTAGGCCAAATCGGCAAAATGCCGGGAATTTCGCGGAGAACCCGTGTATACCTGGACATTACCCTGCGACCGCCTGGGTATTTTGTCGATTTCCTCAATTTTGCCTCAGATTTTGCCCCAGACGGACTAATTCTTTTTCCTTCGCGGCAACGCGATGGCGGCAAGGCCTCTTTGCGCGCCCGCCCTCGTCACGCCGAAGACCAACCGGCGTCGGACCGCGGTGAGACCACGCCGCCCCCCGCGCCCGCCCGCGCCCGCAGCGTGAACACATACGCGCGTCCCTCATCGCACGGAAACATACGCGCCAGCCGCGCAGCAGCCTCACATGCAGCGCCGACCGCATGCTCGCGCCCTGGGCCGCCGACGACCCGGTCGGGCGGGTTGCGTGGCCGCCGCACACCACCAGGCAGGCGCACAACCACCCGCAGCGCGCCGCAGCCCACCGCGCAGCCCTGCCAGCCAGGCCTGCGCCTCAAA
>NW_005201820.1:0-1058 GCF_000372725.1 Emiliania huxleyi CCMP1516 | reverse complement strand
GCGGTGGGCAAGCGGCAAAGGCCGCAAAGTGGGCTTCTCAAAAGCACGTGCCACCTTCCGTGGCGGCGGCACGGGAATCGCGGCGACGGCCGCGAAGCACGACTCGCTCATCAAGAAGGCCCGCTGGCGCGGCACCGAACAAATTGCCCGGGAGACTCCGGCGGGCTCTGTGTCCGTAGTGACGATGCCGCACCGCAAGGACTTCGCCTCCGACAAGGAGCACCAAGTGAGGTTTAACCTGTGGCTGAAGGCGGACGGCTTCAAAGGCAAGGTGATTCTTTTCGCAGCAGCGTTGAATAAAACGGACACACCAAACAAGGGGTGGGAGAAGGACAGGGTCCCCACCTGCGCGAGCAGGATCTTGTAAGGACTGATTGATTGATTGATGGGAAGGCGAAACACAGTCCGACCAACGACTGGGACACCAACGCGGTATGGGTGGACGCAGGAATAAATAAAACGGGCAAAAAATAAACAGATGTCGTCTCGTGAAGAGAGTCCCCGCACCCACAGGACCAACGAAGCTGGAGCAAAGGATATCAAAGTGAGAGATCGTGAAATTTGCAAATCAATAATAAAAGAAACCGCTGTCAATAAATAAAAATAAAATAAAAATAAACAAAGTGCAGCAGAAAATCCAAAATCCAAATCGCAAACATAGAAACCCAAACACACACAGCCACGTGGCATAGGAGAGCAGGAGGTGAAAGGAGGTTAGCCAAGTTCCAAGGACGCACGAGCGAGAATATAACGGACATCCCAAGCTAGGGCTGGCTGGGTCGAGGACAGACACGTCCCCACCTTTGCAGGATTTTGCAAAAGCGACGGGGCAGGGCGCATCGCCGAGCGGATAGGGCTGGCGTGAGTGTGAGTGAGTATTCTTGATACGAAACCACGACGACACACACCAGTCGACTCGCATCGGTTGCCTCCAAATAAAACGCCACAGTCAAACACAAAAAGCTCGACCAACACCCACACAAAAAGAACCCTGCACAAAGACCGCAGGGCGGGGACCTGTTCCTTTTTACCCATCTCCTAGTAGAGGTGTCCGTTTA
>NW_005201821.1:0-1058 GCF_000372725.1 Emiliania huxleyi CCMP1516 | reverse complement strand
TTGGCTATACCTCCCCCATACCTCGCACTATCTCGGCTATACCTCCCCCATATCTCGCCTGGCGAGCCGCACCCCAGGCAAGGAGCACACAGCCGAGAGAGAGGGCGGCGGGGGAGAGCGGCGCCTCTTCACACCCTCCGACCGAGCGCTGTTCACACCCTCCGACCGAGCGCTGTTCACACCCTCCGACCGACCGAGCGCTGCTTTTCGCACGGCAGGAGCGCATCAAGGACCTCGAGGCGCTGGGCACCGAGTCGGAGCAGCGGCTGCGCGAGGAGTACGCGCACCAGCAAAAGATGGACGAGATGCGGCTCGTGTTCGCCAAGAAGGCGGAGGCGCTCAACCGCGCGATGGAGGAGCGCGTCGACACCTTCAGCGAGATCTTTGTGGTCGACACCGTCGCCGAGGCCGAGCAGCAGGCTCTCCCCTCCCCACTGCCACGAGGAAGGTGTCCTTCCAGCGCGTGCACGCTTCTGACGCAATGCGCGTCACAAACTGCCTCGGCGACTGGCTGCTGGCACTCTCGAGGCTATGCCTACACAGCCTCGCGCGCATGGGCAGTCAAGAGGGACCATGCACTTTCTCAGGAGAGCGCCGGTGCCTCTCTCTTGGACCGGCAAACTTGGTGGTCTCGTGTCACCAATGTGGGACCAGTGCGGCATCGCGCCATCGACAGCTCTGAACTGCGCCTCACCACTGACCGGGAAGGCCGCCAAGTGGGCCAGCACAGGTCGCACATTGTGGCAGCAGTCAGCAGTGCATGTCTGATAGCTAGAGCAGCAGCGTCAGGGTCGCAGGGTCGGATCGTGTCAAGCCTCTCGCCCGGCCGGCCGCGTGTGCAGACGTCGGCCTGTCTGCTGTCTGGAGTGATCTGTCGGCGGTCAGTACGACCGATCAGGTCGGAGTTTTCTGATGGTTGGAGGGTCTATCTGTATGCACTCCTCGAGATCTCTCCAAATCTTCCCTCTAATCAACCGTAATCATTCGGGAAGTCGGTGCTAATAGAGACTAGTAGAGCCGGAGCTCCCGCGTGCTCCCCCCGTTTCCGCACTGCTGCG
>NW_005201822.1:0-1058 GCF_000372725.1 Emiliania huxleyi CCMP1516 | reverse complement strand
TTCTTCGGTGGCTCGACCGCCGGCGCGCCCAACCTCGCCTCCTGCGCGCCTCACACCCAGTATTCACCTCGCGCGCGGCCGACAAAGTGAGCGTACGACCACCTCCCTCTCAGTCACCCCCCCGACGATACACAGCTCGCTCGTTCTCGCCGGGAAGACGCTCGGAGCGCCCAACTTTGCCTCGTGCGGCCATCAAACAGGCGCGTTGCCTCCCATCTCCGCACTTCCCATCTACCCCCACACTGCCACTGCCGGGGACGCGCAGATGCGACTCCCGGGCCCGCTCACCTCACCCGCCCCGCCGACCAGGCACGGCCCGACGAGAACCCGCCAGGAAGGAGCTGGCCGAGCCATCGCCGGCCTCCCTGCCGGCTCACGGCCGCTCAAAAGGTCGCGGACCCGCCCGTCGTTTGCCGCCCCTCTCCCAGCCGTTGCCGGCGACGGGGTCACGAACCTAGTGCTCAGTTCCGTCTTCCTCCCCCTCGCTCCTGTAGGTAGGCCGCCCCGCGCAGGCGGGAAGAGGCGCGCCGAGCCATCGGTGACGTCCTGGCGAGCTCATGTCCCCCCAAAAGGTCGCACCCGCCCGTGGCTCCGCCGTCGGCTCCGCCGCGAGCGGCGATGCGCCGAGTGCGAGGCGGTGAAGGGAGAGAGGAGGGAGCACTACCGGGCGATGAGGAAAGGCGCGGCGGACGTGCTCAAGGCGCTACGATGGACGCCACCGAAGTCAAGGAGGCGGACACTCGCCCACACCGCAATGGCCGCTCAACGTTTTGAAAGCGTCACAAAAGTGACACACATACCGTTCATACCAAGTAGAGTTCACAGCCTTGTTATTGAGAAGAAATTACCTCCTATGGCGCTGTGCGCTGGCCTGTGAGATTCACAGCCTTGTTATTGAGAAGAAAATACCTCCTATGGCGCTGTGCGCTGGCCTGTGGAACTAGCCGGGGCAGTCGGAGAAGGGGCAACTCCGTGCACTGACGGTCGGCCGCCAGAAAACACGCCTGCGTGGATCGCGTCACACCAATCCTCGCTACCCAACGCGGCCAAAGGATATC
>NW_005201823.1:0-1058 GCF_000372725.1 Emiliania huxleyi CCMP1516 | reverse complement strand
ATCCAGGTGGTGGGGTCGCTCTCTGTGCGCGCCGCTGCGACGCTGGTGTTGTAGAAGACGCCCCGCTTGTCTTTGCAAGCGGTGCACGCGTCGCTGCCGAGCGGGCGCTCGCCGAGGGGGCAGGGGTCTGTCGCGCAGAGCTCTCCGACGCCGGGCTGTTGCTCAAAGTCGGGGAGGCACTCAACGCAGGAGGTGCCCGCGAGTCCCATGAAGGAAGGGCACTTGAAGCACCAGCTCTTGCCGTGGAGCTGTGCACCTCCGTGTGAGCAGACGCGCCCAAAGAGGATCTGGTTCTCTTGGTTCTCGTTGCCGACCACGATGTCCATGACCCCGTTCCCGTCGACGTCCGCCACCGAGGTGGAGGTAGTGAACTTGCTCCCTCCACGGAGGGCGAACCGGTTCGCGGCCTCTCCAGGGATGGCGACCTCGGAGAAGGTCCTCCCGTCCGCGCTCCCAAAGAAGATCTGGTTCTCTTGGTTGTAGTTGCCGACCACGATGTCCATGAACCCGTCCCCGTCGACGTCCGCCACCGAGGTGGAGAAAGTGCTCCTGCCCCCTCCAGGAAGGGCGAACTCGGAGAAGGTCCTCCCGTCCGCGCTCCCAAAGAGGATCTGGTTCTCTTGGTTGTAGTTGCCGACCACGATGTCCATGAACCCGTCCCCGTCGACGTCCGCCACCGAGGTAGAGTAAGTGCTCCTGCTCCCTCCAGGAAGGGTGAGCTCGGAGAAGGTCCTCCCGTCCGCGCTCCCAAAGAGGAACTGGTTCTCTTGGCCGTAGTTGTTGCCGACCACGATGTCCATGTACCCGTCCCCGTCGACGTCCGCCACCGAGGTGGAGGAAGTGCTCCTGCCCCCTCCAGGAAGGGCGAACTCGGAGAAGGTTCTCCCGTCCGCGCTCCCAAAGAGGATCTGGTTCTCTTGGCCGGAGTTGCCGACCACGATGTCCATGTACCCGTCCCCGTCGACGTCCGCCACCGAGGTGGAGCGCGTGTACATGCTCCCTCCAGGAAGGGTGGCCTCGGAGAAGGTCCTCCCGTCCGCGCTCCCAAAGAGGATCTG
>NW_005201824.1:0-10970 GCF_000372725.1 Emiliania huxleyi CCMP1516 | reverse complement strand
CCTAGAACTATGTAAGGAGAAGACTACCCACGCCCCCCCTCCTTTCCCTTGCACGATAGGGAGGCGAGGGTGTGGTGCGCTGAGAGCAGTCCGTGTTGTGTGAGAGCAGGCGCCGAGCGCGGCGCGCCGCCTTGCGTGTGCTCGTCCCCTCCCCTCACGGGAGCAGAAAAAGAAACGCGTAGGCGCCGAGCTCGACCTGGACGAGCTCACAAAGCTGCTGGGGGAGGGCCAGTCCAAGGAGCTAAAGTACTTCTCGCCGCCGCCCCCGCCGCGCGGGCTCGACCTGCCCGCGCCCACCGCCTACTACGCGACCGGCGCGTCGTCGTGCGGCGCCCTAGAAGCCAATCTCCCCACAATCTCCCCACAATCTCCCCACAATCTCCCACGTCGTCGTGCTGCTTGTACTCCGACTAGCGGGACCGCGTGCTCTGCTGTGTTCCGCCGCACTCCGCTGAATTCACTGTCCTCGCCTCCCTCGTACTCACGCGGTGCCCTGAGGACTCTGCACAAGGCCGTCCTCCCGCCCCGAGGCTGGCGTCTTCCACAATCTAGGTCTCCCCATCTCTCCCCATCTCTCCCCATATCTCCCCATCTCTCCCCATCTCTCCCCATCTCTCCCCATATCTCCCCATATCTCCCCATATCTCCCCATATCTCCCCATATCTCCTCCTCGTAGGTACGGCGGCCCGTCGCGCGCTCCGAAGGGAGTCAAGCAGCGGCGCACGCGGGGGGGGCTGCCGCCGGCCTGGCTGGTCGATGTGAGCAGCTTGGATGTGCAAGGCAAGGCGCGGCGCTTTAGGAGGGGAGATATGGGGAGATCTCGCTTTAGGAGGGGAGCCCGCACGGATTGTACCAGCGTCGAGACGCACGTCTTCGGCCGCCTTGTCGCCGTGGCCCAAGCCCTCCTCCCTGTACTCGCACCCGGCACCCCGCGTGGTCACGCACAAACACAACCCCGGACCCACGACGCACAAGCACAGGCAGTCGAGAAGGGAGAGAGACAGCGGCGGCAGTCAGAAGTCAGCGCTGCTGGGTCCCAGGGAGGCGAATGCGAGGACGCCCTCTCTCCACGGAAAGACCGAGACAGGGCACAAGACAGAAAGGAAGGGCTGGGCCCGGGAAGGCGAGTGCGATGACGGCCTCTAGTGCGAGCTCCAGCTAGTGAGCTCATACGCACGCCGGCAGATCGCGACTAGATACGCCTCGTGTTCACGCGGTGCTACGGCGTACGCGGCACGGAAGCCGCACTTGCGACCTCGGAGAGTGTGGGAGATTTGTGGGAGATTGTGGGGCCGCACTTGCGACCTCGGAGAGTGTGGGAGATTTGTGGGAGATTGTGGGGCCGCACTCTCGACTTCGGAGAGTGTGGGAGATTTGTGGGAGATTGTGGGGCCGCACTCTCGACTTCGGAGAGTGTGGGAGATTTGTGGGAGATTGTGGGGCCGCACTTGCGACCTCGGAGAGTGTGGGAGATTTGTGGGAGATTGTGGGGCCGCACTTGCGACTTCGGCGCATCCGCGGCGCAGGCGCGCGACGGCTCTCTCGACTCGCTGAGCGTCAAGGAGCTCAAGTCGTTCCTCTACTACCGCGACGCTGCCCTCTCGGGCCCCAAGAAGACACTCGTGGGCCGCATCGAGGAGGTGACGCGAGATCACCGCGAGATCACCGCGAGATCAAGCGAGATCACCCTGAGATCAAGCGAGATCACCCGAGGCCCGCATCGAGGAGGTGACGCGAGATCACCGCGAGATCAAGCGAGATCACCCCGAGATCACCCCGAGATCACCCGAGGCCCGCATCGAGGAGGTGACCGAGTCTCGGCCCTCGCATCTCGGCCGCATCTCGGCCGCATCTCGGCCGCATCTCGGCCGCATCTCGGCCGCATCTTGGTTTTGTCTCGGCCGTGCCTCGGCAGGTGATTGAGCGGGAGGCGCAGGCGGAGGAGCAGCGAGAGCAGCGAGCCAGTTCCGAGCAGCTCGCGCCGCCGCCGCCGCCGCCGCCGCCGCTCGCGCCGCCGCCGCTCGCGCCGCCGCCGCCGCCAGTCAACGGCGCCAGCGCGGCCGCCAGCGACCCGCTGCTCTCGTTGCTTGGCGACGGCGGCGACGAGGGCGACGGCGGGGACGAGTTTCTGATCGACGAGGTTTTTGCGGAGATGTGAGCGCGGCCGTCAGCGGAAGGCGGCTGTCTGCGACAACTGCAGCGCCCGGCCGCCGCCGCTGCTTGCGGCTTGCGGGGACACGCACCGGCACGCCCCTTGCCCTTGGCTCAGCATTTGCGGAAATCGGGCGATGCCCAGTACCTGTTGTCTCAGACGTCTGCGCCGCATGGGCGTGCGAGTGGTCTACACGTCTCGCATAACCGCATGTCCGCACATCGCGCTTCGCGGATGGGGTCAGTCGCGGATGGGGTCAGAAAAAAGAAGTTAATGATAATCGCAAACTGGGCAACGGGGGACGGCGGCCGCCCACGGCGCACGGGCGCTCGGGGGCGCGGGCCGTGGCACGGCCGCCACCCGTGGCCCGGGGGGCGGGGCGCAGGGGGCGACCCGACCCAGAGCGCAGAGGCGCGCCGCGCGTCACAGAATGGTGAGAGAGAGATGTGAGGACGATGTCGATCATATAAACAGCTAGCCGAGGGTGCGGCAGCGGGCAGGAGAAAAAACGACGAGAGGGCTCCAGCCTCCACGATTGCCGTCTCTTTCTCTCGAGGTCTCGAGGTGGCTTCGTGGCCTATCGACGACAATCAACGAGTACCCCTCCCCATTCTCACTTGCTCGCCTCCGCCTCGGCCTGCGCCGACATCTCTCGAAACATGTCCCCATAGGACTTCCTCGGCGCTGTGGCGCTCGCCGCCGCAGTCTCGCTGCCTCTCGCCGTCGCTGCGATCGCCTCCGCGATGTCTGCCGCCCGCGCAGATCCGCCCGCGCCGGCGATCAGCGCTCCCATCTCTCGTGCCTTGGCACGAAACTTTTCCTGCTCAAAGACGCTGCGCATCGCCGCGCGGAGGTCCTGGACGTACCTTGCCAACACAGCCTCGGTATCCTCCTCGGGTCTTGCCACCGCGAGACCCACCCCCATCGCCTCCGCTTTTCGGCCATTGACAGGCTGGTCGGCAAAGCCCGGGACAACCACCAGCGGGACGCCGTTCGCCATGCTCTCCATGAAGGAGTTCTGGCCACCTTCAGTGCAGCGGGCCACGCGGTGGGCTCTCAGTCTCGAAGGCCCCTCCCGCTCGGTGCAAGGAGTGGCGATGGCGCTCCCCGCTATCTCTGCTGTCGCGCACCGTGCGTCACAAACATGTCCACAAGGCCCGACTGGAGGATGTCCACCTGCGCCACGTAACTACGGCAGAGCGCATTGGGCGGAACGGAGAGGCCCTCCAACGCGTCCAACTGGGGGCCCGCGCTCACAATCAGCAGTGGCGCGCCCTCCTCGCACGCCTGCGCGTACGAGCTCCGGCCCTCGCCGCGCTCACTGGCGCCAAACTCCTCAAAAGCTGCTGTGAAGACGCTCTGGCAGAGCTGCTTCCCAGTGATGCCGTACTCCTTACCCTCCGCGTCAGTGAGCCTCGCCGTCCAGCCCGACATTGGCCTATAGGAGGCGTAGCACAGTGGACAGGGTATCCCCGAGCTGCTGGACGTGTGGTGACACCGGACGCGCGCGCATGTCGGACGTGATGACGGTCCCGAGGCTGATGTAGATCGCGACGACCGAGGCGTTCAGCTGCTTCGCCTCCTGCAGAGCGGCGAGCGGCGCGTCGCTCGAATCCGTCAGGTCCGAGCGATGTCGGTGGAGCTTGGGCTCATCGTCCTCCGGCTCCTCGTTGTGCGCGTCGAAGATGAAGCCGCCAGCCCGCTTGGCCCCCTTGACGTCCAGACTCGGGCCGATGTACGTGAAGCGAACGTCCGCCGCGCGGAGAGCCTCCGAGACGTTGTCGCTGATAGGGTCGCGGAGCGGCTCGATGGTGGTGACGAGAGTCATCGCCCGAGGCCCGCCGATATACTGCCAGGTGCCGCACGAGAAGGGATGACTGGGGAGCTCGAGGCTGGGGTACCGCTCGCGCAATCGCGCGACGGCCTTGGCGCCGTCCTCGTCGTCAAACGAGAGCCTGTCCATGTCTTCGAGGGTCATGCCCTCGTTGCTGGCCATCTCTCTCGTGAGCACCTCCATCGAACCGGGGCCCGCGACTGTGCACAACGCCACCGCAGGCAGGTTGAGGAGTCGGCAGGCGTGGGCGACAACGCCCAGCATGAGGTTGTCGTACACCGCAGCGTCAAATTTGAGCGCGCCATTCTCCTCGCTAAAGAAGCGGAGGAAGGCAGGGAGTTGGCGCTCGATTGCAATGTTGTGCGTGGCAGCCCACTGCTTAATATTCCCATACCCGTGAGCCGCGTCCTTCCCGAACTCTGTCGCCAGCGCCAGAAAGGCGGACATAAAGTTCTCTGCGCGAGGCTTTGCCGGATCCGGCTGCATAAGCTCGCTCAGCTCCTCAACCTCGTCAACGAAGGCGGCGCCGGTCGCCTCGATAGCGCCCTTGAAGACCGCGCTTGAGAGGTACGTGACGCTATGGCCGCGCTTGACGAGTTGGCGCGCGATCGGGAAAGAGGGGTTCGTGTGCCCGGATGCGGTCGAGAAGCAAAACGCAAAGCGCTTCCCGGCCTCGGGCATTCAGGAATCGCCGGTGCTGCCACCTGCCAGAGTCCGGGGCAGGCAGCAGTCCGACAACCGGGGGCGAGTCCGGAACATCGGCAGACCAGAACGAGAACACGGACGGACCGCCGGTGCTGCCAGAGTCCGGGCAGGCAGCACCGACGGTAGAGAGCCGTGTACGCGGCATGTTCCTACGTCCATAGTGTTAATTGTGCACTTACTTGGAGAGACCACAGAGAACTCCCATGCAACTCGGCCTTCTCCTCCACCTCCTCCCGCTCACCTCCTGCCACGGCCTCGCCGCGGCACACCGCCTCCGCGGCGGAGCAGCGCTCACGCTGCCGCCGCTCGTCGGGGCTTATCAGTCCGCGCTCGCGGCGGCGCCCATCACGACAAACGTGCTGTCGGCCGCCAGCCTGCCGGTGCGGCGCCGAGCTGCCTCCAACCTGAGCTCCTCTTCGTGCATGCGCACACAGTCCTATCCCGTATCGGGCAGTTGGTGGCACATATCGAAGGACGAGAAGGCGGAGGCGGCAAAGGCGAAGCGCGAGGCAAGGAAATTCACTCGCCGGCCTTGCCACGCGACCCTGTTGCCCGCCCATGCCAAGGCGTCAGCTTCCGCGGTCTCTGGACTCTGCTGTGGCCACCGATGTGAATATCTCTCGCTCCGATGTGGAGGCAGCAGTTGATGCGGTTGCGGTAGGAGAATTCGGGCATCGCACGATGGTTGCATTAGTTCCGGAGGGCATTTCTCCCGGCAAGATCTTCGAAGTCCACGATGCGACAGCTCAGACTTCCAACCACCTGTCCGCCCCGACGCTCTGTGAAAGAAACGAAAATCCGCTTAAATTCTTTTTACTGGTGTGCGTGCCAGTGCGTGCCAGCCCCGTTGCCTCGAGCCCGAGACCCGCGTTTGGTGAGAGTTTGTTTTGAAGTCTGGGCTCGAAATTCTTTTTCTGGGGGGTATAGGGGTTGGGCCTAGGAGGTTGGGTGCACTCGCGCTGCTTGCTCAGGCTGCCCGAGCAGTCTGATGTTCTCAATTCTGCGTACCTGGTCTTCGGACAGCGGTGAACGCCAGCGCTTGACTGAAACCGACACCACAGGTGACGGCGTCGAGCTTGGGCGGCCACACCGGCGCTTGACTGACACCGACACCACAGACGACGGCGTGGAGCTTGGGCGGCCATCGCTTGATCCGGAGCCCTCCGCTTGGTATCTGAGGCGCGTCCTTGAGCGACCGCTCGCCCGCACAGAGCAAGAGCTGTCCGGTGGATTTCACTCGTGGACGGTTGTGATGGCCACCGCTCCAGGGGCAAATCCCTGCGTGTCGGCCGCGCTGCTCATACTGTCAATCATGCTTTTGGCCGTGCAGTCGAACTTTATGGTGGCGGTTGCCTACGAGTCGGCATACTCGTCGTGCACGGACCACCAGGACTGCCCAACCGGAGAGTGGTGCGTCCCGGCGGGCTTTATGGCGCCCATTGTCGACCGGCGACCACTACACGCGGAGGCGCCTGGCGTGTGCGGCGACTGCCACTACTCGAACCTTCTCGAGTTTCCTTGGGCCAACACGAGCTTCGCTGTCGGGCCAGGGTGGTTTGACGGCGACGAGGTGCAGGAGTTGAGCGGCGACAAATGGCAGCACGACGGCGCGGCGTATTGCAACAACACGGATACCATCGCGATGCGCTGCGACCACATCGTCAAGCGCCAGAGCCGTCTCACCACGAGACACATCTTTGTTCTCATCGTCGTAGCGCTGCTGATCCTGATCCCGCTGACCGAGGACTGGGACGAAGCCGCGCTCGAGAAGAGCCTCTTCCAACAGCGCACCCGCGGTCTCTCGCGCTGGTCGCTCCTGCGGGCGCTCATGTGGGTGTCTCTTCGCATGCGGTTGTTCATCTTGCCGCTCAACATCCTGAGTGCGACCCTTGCCCTGTTTCTGCAAGACGAGACCATCACCGACCTCGTTCTCGATGGGCTCGCAATCACTTTCATGACGTACATCGACAACTTGGTCGCGCTCTTTTGTTTGCCTCGAAGCCATCTCCGTTCGACTGCCGCAGCGATTGCTGTGGTCCGGCAAGGAGAGGACGAGGCTGCCTCCGGCTCTGCCGACGCGCGTCGGCACTTTATGCGATGGTTGTTTCATCGTGTGTATGCTGCTGTGATGGGGGTGACTCTCATAGTGATCAGTATCCAGCCCGAAGCACTCATGGTGGCGATCAATGCGTACGGGGGGGTGCCGATTTGCGACAGCATCATCGACACGATCTACAGCGGTCTTGGATCAGGTATCCATCTCCCAGTGGTCTTGGCCATGGCTGGCTCTTGGGCAATCGTGCGCGAGCGATCCTTCGTCTGCGTCTCTTATGGGCGGCAACTTGCGTTCGCGGCCTGCGACGCGTACTTCACCATGTTTTTTGTTTATGCGACAACATTTCTCAATCCGGCAGACCCTTATGCGCTTCAATTCTTGCAGGACCCAATGTCAGTCGTGCTCCGCTGGCCACAAGACATGATGCTGCTCCTGTCGTTCCTTTTTGCGGAGCAGGCGAGGAAAGCTCCGTGGACTGTCGAGTTGGAAGGCGCCTATACCCTTGCTGACGATGTCGTCCCTAACCCTGACTGCGGCTGCGTGGTCCTCTCCAGCCCCTGGCTCGTGATCAGACTTTCCCTCCTCGCGGCGGTCGTCTGCCTGGTGGTGGTGCGGGTTCGAGTGTCGAGTTCTGTCTCCGGGGAGTGCAACTCCACCGGCCGAGCTCGAGTGCACCCTCACCGGGACGACAGCATTCGCTCGGCGCCAGACGGCGGCGCCACGGCTGGCGCCTGCCCCGGTGAACTGCTTATGTGAACTGCTTATTCGGACTGCTTATATGAACTACTTATGCCAACTGCTTATGCGAACGTTTTATGCCAACTGCTTATGCCAAATGCGTATGCCAACTGCGTATGCTAACTGCTTATACTGTGCGGACAGTTGCATGGCGGAATCACCGTGCGTGCATGCTGACTGTGTGCATGCTCACTGTGTGCATGCTGACTGTGTGCATGCTGTGCGGACAGTTGCATGGTGGAATCACCGTCAACTCGGAGCTCGAGGTCGGTGCCCAGCTGCTTGGTCCATTCGAGTCCTAAGCCCGATCTTGATAGCTTTCCGCTCGCATACACTCGGGTGCGCGGCGCTCAAGGAGTCTAGGTAGTAGGTGCAGGGGTGTATGCGTCATAGGGTGCATGAGTCATAGGGTGTATGAGACATAGGGTGTATGAGTCAAAGGGTGCGCGGCACTCAAGGAGTCTAGGTAGTGGGTGCATATTCAGGGGAGAGGACAAGCATTGAATGGGGCGGCGCAAATAGATGGATGGGTCATATTGCACCGCGGTGCTGAGCATGTGCCCTGGCGGCACTGCAATCACCCACCGGGCGAAAACAGGCCAGGAGCGGGGTGTGGGCTGCTGGTGACGTGGCATCCTTCTACGACATTACACTGGGGCGTAGGCGAGAGGAACACCACGATCACGCTGTTGTCAGCGGTCGACTGGTCGGTCTTCATGCGTGCTTGCGAGTGTGCGTGCGCGTGTGTACATGCGTGTATCTGTGTGCGTGTGCGTGTGCGTGTGCGTGAGTGCGTGCGTCCTCAGGCGTGCGTGTGTGCCCCCTCCTCCCCCCGTGTGTGTGTGTGCGCATGTGCGTGTGTGTGTGTGTGTGTGCGTGCGCGTACGTGTTTGCGTGTGTCGTGTGTGTGTGTGTGTGTGTGTGTGTGTGTGTGTGTGTGTGTGTGTGTGTGTGTGTGTGTGTGTGTGTGTGTGTGTGTGTGTGTGTGTGTGTGTGTGTGTGTGTGTGTGTGTGTGTGTGTGTGTGTGTGTGAATCACTGTGTGTGTGTGTGTGCGGCTCGGGAACGCCCACCCCTCCCCTTCCCCCCTACCTATGCCTCATACACCCTATGACTCATACATCCTATGACTCATACACCCTATGAATCATCGAACCCCTAACTATCCCCTGGCCCCCCAAATGTACCCTTGCACAAATCTAAACTGGGGTATCCACAACCTACGGCACCACGATCACGACGCTGCGTTGGATAGGCCGGCGAGAACATGGCGGGTGAATTCTGCCGCGCAAGCAGTGCACTACTTATGCAAACTGCGTATACAAACTGCGTATACAAACTGTGTATGCAAACTGTGTATGCAAACTGCGTATGCAAGCTGCATATGCAAACTGCGTATGCAAACTAAGGGGTGCCACCCCTATCGGGCCTATGTTAGACGACTCGTCCGAATCTAGATGGAGGAAAGGCGAAGTTTCCGGGATCTGCCGGGAAAACACAACCTGCCCCCTAAGCTATGACACACACACTCTGCCATGTGGCGGTATTGGTATTTTTTATGACAGCGCCTTTGGCCTTATCCCCCCTTTCATTCCCCCCCACTCCTCGGGGATGCCGAGACAGCAGAGCCTGCGGTGGCTGCGCGGCGCGCGGCGCTATTTCGAGCCGGGCGCCGTCGCCGAGGCCCTCGTGGCGATCGGGTCGGCCGTTTTGCTGTGGATGGGCTGGTGGAACCTGACTTACATCCTGCTGCCGCCGCAGTGGTACTGGTGTGCCGCAGAGATCATTGTTGGGATCCTCGGACTGTTTGCGACGCGCTCGATGTACGACAAGGCGATGCTGAGGGACAGTCGCGCCGACGGTCGCGCCGACACGTCGCTCGAATCGATCAAGGTGGAAGTGCCGTCGGATGCCGGCGGCGCACGCGTCTGGACCGGCGAGCAGCTTGCCACACGAGCCTCCGCGTCGCGCGGCGCGGCGGCCGGCAACGCGGAGGAGGGCTATGAGGAGCATCTCGCAGCGTGGAGGTCGCATCTTGCGGCGTGGAGCGCCGCCGGCCCGCGAGCCAATAGCGACGAGGCTGAAACTCTCGCCACGCCGCAGCCGACACCACCGCCAAGAACGAGGCGCAACCGCCGGCGACGCTACTTCGACGCTCCGAGGCCCGACGCGCGGCGGGGCTGCCGGGCGCTCTTTGCGCTGCTGATGGGCCTCTCGGTGTGGACGGGCTTCTGGAACGGCGTTGCTCTCTGCCTCCCAGCCGAGGTCGTTGCCTGCTGCGCGAGCGCCGAGGCCGACCCGGGCCCCAAGCAGCTTGTCCGCGCGCCGTGGTGCGTGCTGGCGAAAGTTACACTGATGGCCCTTGGCACGTGCGGGCTGTGGGCCACACGCTCGCTTTACGGCGACAGGCAGGTCCACGGCGCGCAACACCAGCGTATGAGATAGATAGAGTCTTGACTTTGGCTTGTGGCGTTGAACAGGCGATCCATAGAGTGAGTGAGAGAGTCAACTCAACAGGCCACACAGCCATGCGCTCAGGGCTCAGCAGTATTGTCTCCTATTTGTCGAAAGGTGAATAACAGAGAGAGGCGATGGCGCTAGCGAAGGGAGGTTGGGCCGGGCCGTGAGGGGCTGATGGCGCTGGCCAGCGCGGGGTGTGAGATGTCGTCGTCGTCGTATACTGCTGGCCCTCGCCCTCAGTTGCCAGGGCTGTGGGCTGCAGAATTGGCGTCTGTGGCGTCTACGCAGGCTCTGCAGCGTGATGGCAGGCGGGACTGCGAGGCCGGCGGCAGCGGAAGGAGAGGCTGGGCACGAGCCAGAGGAGCAGGCGGTGAAACGTCAATGAAACCGATGAAACCGACGGGTACAGTCCGCGAAGCGACTCCATTCAGATTTTGGGGGCCGCACAGGGGGCCCAACGCAATATTTTGGCTCCTGTCCAACGACACCTCAACGTCATGGACGCGTCCTCGTCGGACTCCGCCACCGCATCGGACTCCGTGTTCGCTTCCGCCGAGTTCCAGGAGTACGAGCGCGAGTTTCGGCAGTACTGCGCAGACAACCTGCGCTCACACAACCCACAGACCGACTTCGACAGCATACGCCGTGACTCGGCCGAGGACCTTGCGGCCAAGCTTGCGGTGCTTTCGCAGTGGTGGCGTTCTGCTGCGCACGTGGTTGTGTTCACTGGTGCAGGTATCAGCACGTCAAGTGGTCTTCCAGACTATCGGGGCCCGAGTGGCATCTGGACACGCAAGGTGCGCGGCGAGACAGTGTCGGAATCGCTGGACCTACGAGGCATCGAACCAACTCCAGCCCACGGTGCTCTCACTCGACTGTACCAGGCCGGCAAGCTTGCTCTCGTGGCGACGACAAATGACGACTCCCTGCATGGCAAGGCAGGGCTGCCGAAGCACGCCCTGGTCGAGCTTCACGGCAACCTGTTTGTCGAGGAGTGCGCACAATGTGGTGCGCGCTATGAGCGA
>NW_005201825.1:0-1059 GCF_000372725.1 Emiliania huxleyi CCMP1516 | reverse complement strand
GGTCGATGTTTTTCAGCACCTCGTTGACCTTGAGGGCCTCGCCGAGGGCGGCGGCGCCCTCGTCGCCGATGTTGTTGCCGTAGAGATCCAGGTCGGTCAGCACCCCTGCTGAAAGGTAAAAAAGAAACACGCGTGCACGACTCATAGAGCCGTAGAAGACACAACCCAGTCAATCATGCACGCCCCCTGCGCCGTCCATCCACTCTCAGAATTCACACCTCACATCTTGAGCTCGAACCCTACCCGCCCGCTCGCCGCATCTCGAATAACTCCCTTCCCCCCGTCGCCCAAACTGTTGAAACGGAGGTCGATGTGTTTCAGCACCTCGTTGACGGCGAGCGCGTCGGCGATCGCAGCGGCCCCCTCGTCGCGGATAACGTTCAGTCGGAGGTTGAGGGATTTCAGCACCCCGTTGACGCGCAGCGCCTCGGCGATCGCGACGCCACCCTCGTCGCCAATCTTGTTCCGGCCGAGGTTGAGGGTGGTCAATACCCCACTGCCCGACACGTACTCGGCGATCCCTGCGGCGCCAGTCGGGCCAATGCTGCAGTCACCCAAGCCCAGCGAGGTGAGCTTATTGCGCTGCCGCTCGACACGGACGATGCCGAGGGCCGACTCCTCGGTGAGGCTGTTGAAGCCCACCTCCAAGGAGGTCAGCACCCCGTTGCCGCGCAGCGCCTCGGCGATCGCAGCGGCGCCCTCGTCGCGGATGTTGTTGCCGTAGAGATCCAGGTCGGTCAGCACCCCGTTGCCGCGCAGCGCCTCGGCGATCGCGGCAGCACCCTCGGAGCCGATTTTGTTGTAGCGGAGGTTGAGGGTTTTCAGCACCCCGTTGCCGCGTAGCGCCTCTGCGATCGCGGCTGCGCCCTCCGCGCCGATGTTGTTTTGCGGGAGCACGAGGTTGGTCAGCACCCCGCTGCCCGACACGTACTCGGCGATCTCTGCAGCGCCAGTTGGGCCGATGCTGCAGCGACCCAAGCCCAGCGAGGTGAGTTTGTTGCGCTGCCGCTCGACGCGCACGATGCCGAGGGCCGCCTCCTCGGTCAAGCTGTTGTAGCT
>NW_005201826.1:0-1059 GCF_000372725.1 Emiliania huxleyi CCMP1516 | reverse complement strand
GCTGGGGCGACGGAGACTACGGCAAGCTGGGCCACGGCGACCAGCAGATCCAGCCGCTGCCCAAGAAGGTCGAGGCCTTTGCTGGGCAGCGCGTCGTCGCTGTGTCGGCAGGAGTAGACCGCAACTTCGCCCGCACGGTCGATGGCGCTGTTTATGCCTGGGGCGAGGGCGGCCGCGGCTGCCTAGGACACGGAGAGGACCTGTCGGACCAGCTGCTGCCCAAGAAGGTCGAGGCGTGGGCGCCAGGGCAGTGATGAGAAGGGCGAATGGGCTCTGTGTTGTGAGAGAAAATCTGACTCTCGTTGCTGTCTCTCCCTTCTCGACTCTCTCGCTTCAGGGTGAGAAAAAAGAAAAAATCGGGCGCGGCGTTGAGTCGGCGCGGCCACCGCCACAGGCTTGTTGCACGAGTATATGGGACACGATGTCTCTCAAATATGAGGGGTTTTGACTCCTACCGGCTCCTGACGCTATCCCTGGCAGCTCTAATGACCAGGATCAGTAGTGTTGTGATAGAGGGTGCCCAAAACCACGCTACCAGCGCTTGGTCACATCGGCCCCGAGTCAGATCCATCTACTCTGTTGATGACAAGACTTGTTCTACCGGCTGGAGCCGAGCAGGAGGGCCCGGCGCACAACCCCTTGTTCAAGCTTCAACTCACCCTCCACACCCCGTGTACTGTGCCTGAAGGGTTGAGGTTTGAATCATCCGGTTGAAGAGAGCCGTGTGTCGAACAGTCGAAGAAGCTCACACATGTTGTACACAACGCCACGGCGCCCCACCGCGCGACCCGACTACCGAGCGACACCTCCCCTCCAGCTTTTACTGCCCCTGTGCGGGAGGGATGGGGGCGGGGCCCTCTCTCCGCGCTCTCGTGTCCCTCGAGCCCCCACCGGAGTTAGAGACGAAAGAGAGCGAGAGAGGCTTGCCCCGCCCACCCCCGCCGCCCACCCTGCTCTCTCGCCACGCCGCATGGCCAGACAGTAGACAGCTCCGACAACTCCTCTCTCGCACCCTCCCGTGACATGCCCCACATGCCCCCCCCCCCCCCCCAAAAAAAA
>NW_005201827.1:0-1059 GCF_000372725.1 Emiliania huxleyi CCMP1516 | reverse complement strand
GAAATTCTTTTCCTAAAATCTGGATGTCCAAATTCTAAAAGACGCCGTAGCGCGCTGCCATGGTGGCCGCTGCCTTGGGCAGTGGCCACGGTAGCCGACCCAGGGCTCCTACGCGGCTACAGCCGTGCGCGACCGCTGCCGCTGGCACCGGTCGCGAGGACTCTGGCTCGGCACGCGCGCCACCGGCCGGTGGGCCGCGCTCCGCAGGACGACGCCTGGATGCAAAAGGCATCCCGTGCACGCTTCAGCAGAGCTCGGCCGGCCGGCCGCCGCGATGGGGCGGCGAGCACCTGGAGGCCCCTCCTGGCGCTGCTGCCTCAGCTCGGCCGCCGCTGCAGAACAAGTTCCTCTTGTAGCTCGATCGGTCACACCGCCATCGCCGTCGGTCGGGGAGAGTGGGGACGACACTCACTGCTTTGGCAGCGTGCACCTCGATCCTGTACCGTGTTTGTTATGACGACCCCCCCCCCAATGAACACACCAGTGAGGGAGGGCGAGACGATCGAGGGGTCCCGTACCATGCGGAATCGACCCTATCAAGTGCTCAAGTGCTGCGCCGCATAATTTTCTTTCAGTGTGCTCGAAGCTGAATAGAACCTCTGCGGCCCTCTCCAGCTCTCCTGAGACCTAAGGTGTTAGAAAATGTATCGATCACACACCAAGTGCGTATATCACCTCCAGTTGGTATTGCTAAAAATCTCTCCCTCCAATGTACGCGGCCACACGTGTACCCGGGTAGGCGCGTTTCTTAGCTTTAGCCAGCTCTGCCAGCAGGGACGATTACGCCTCTAGCCGTGCTGGGTGGCAGCGGCCACGAAGCCGCCGCCGAGCCCGCATACGACCACTTCGACGGCGAGGCGGAGGCGGACAGAGACGAGCCCACATCGCCACGGTCGCCGCGGAAGCGACGCGCCAACGCAGGCCAGAAGCGAGCTAGCTCTTTCTCATTCTCCGACGACTCGCCTACGTCCTCACGCCCCTCCTCGCGTGGCGCAAAGGCCGGCCGAGCGCGGGGCGGACAGGTGAAGCCAGAGCAGAAGCGGCGGCGGTGTGTGGGGG
>NW_005201828.1:0-1059 GCF_000372725.1 Emiliania huxleyi CCMP1516 | reverse complement strand
GCGGCAGCATAGCGGCACGCCTCGGCGCTCGAGCCGCCGACAGCCCCACTCCTCGACGTGACGGCCGCTCCCGGAGCCAGCCGGTGCGCGCCCGACCCACGCCCCCTCTCGCACCCCTCCGACCCCCCCTGCGCGGCGCACCTATCCGCTGTGCGCCGGCTCGAGCGCCTATCGCCAAATCGCGACGTTTGAGCGCAGCGCACGCGTCCCACACGTCACGCGCGCGCAGGAGAGCGTGCGGCACAGCTGTAGCGTGTACTCGCCGAGGGCATCGCGCCGAAAACCCCGCGCATTCCGCCCCAGCAGAGGCTGCAGCCTCTGCACAAGCTACACCACTGTAAGAATGGTGAGTACTTGGGGTTGAGTGGGCTTGCTTGCTCCCTAAGCCGGGAGCAAAAATGCAAGAACTTCTCACATGTTTTTCTTTTCAACCAGGAGCCGATGGACATATTGGAGCCGCATGCAGTGGTCGGAGTCGACAGTGGCGGTGGCGACAGCAGCGAGGTATCAATCGGATGTGAGTTCATGTGAGGCTGAAAAGCGGGGTGCGGCAGGGAGCATGCGGCAGCCAGGGCGCAAGCTTCGGAGGCAATGACGAAGGCTGAGGCCACAGTGGGTTGGATATCCAGTAGCCTTCAAACCACTCTTCGACATGTTACACGCATCCCCGGCAGAGCGGGCCGGTAGTATGCGTTGCGCAATTGGCATGCCCCGCCAGCACGTTGTCACTACTAGAGGCGCAACACGACTGACATGTTGGACATGAAGACCGGGTCTTCACGCGGGACAGCCGCGCAAAGGGGGTTCCGCCAATTCTCCTCTTCTGCACACAGCGGCTCTGCAAACGCAACACCTCTCTCGCGCGACTCACTCCCGAGTGCTTCTAGCCTCTGGGGGCGAAGGTACATCCCAGCCGCAAGCGCATCTCGCGCTGTCAGATGGGTTGCAGCCCAAGCGCGCGGCGTCGCATGTGTTTCCCGTCCGAATCTCTCTCCTGTCCGCCCCGCGAGCTCTACGCTCGCTTACCTCTCCTCGGCCCTCGAGGCCGCACATGAAGTC
>NW_005201829.1:0-1059 GCF_000372725.1 Emiliania huxleyi CCMP1516 | reverse complement strand
GAATACGTTTTCCACGTAGAGCTCTATTCCAAATGACCTCCCAGAGGCCTGTATTCTGCCGTATTCCACCCGTATTCCACGTATTCCATGGAATACGCCGTATTCCAAAAATGGACGTATTCCGTATAAAATTTTCTTCGCTCCGCGAATTCACACAGTAGGGCTTATGCCCTTCACAGCCTTGTTATTGAGAAGAAAATACCTCCTATGGCGCTGTGCGCTGGCCTGTGAGAGGTTGACAGATAGGGTGATTGAACGAGACAGAGAGTTGACATTTTTCAATGCTCCACGAATGAGCAGCAGCAGCTTGGAGACCCGAGCGCTGGAGCGGTTGGTGCCGCGGTGCCTGGTGAGGCGACTGCAGCACCCGAGCCGGCACGCCGCCAGCCTTCGCAGTCCATCGGTGCGCCGTTCCCAGCGAGGTGCGCACAGAGCCACCTGCCGCCGACCGCGCCGGCCGCCTCGCAGGTTGAGGTTTACGAGGGTGCTCTGGCGTTCATCGACATCTCTGGCTTCTCGCGCCTCTCTGAGCTGCTATCCGAGCGGCATGGTGCTCAGGGTGCCGAGCTGCTGCAGACCTACATCAACCGCTACTTTCGCTCGCTCATCGAGGCGGCGCTTGCCTCTCCGCCCACCGCCCTGCAGTGGGTGGTGTCACCCAGACCCCCACCGCACCCCGCAGATCGTGGTCGCTCACGGCGGCGACATCCTGAAGTTCGCCGGCGACGCCTTCATCGCCTCCTGGCGTGCCGACTCGGCCGCCTCTGCTCCCGGCCAGGCGGCCGGTGGTGGCGCTACCTGCGGCAGCAGCAGGGGCAGCAGGGCGGGCCGCGGGAGCTGCGCCCAGACCTTCTTCGACGGCGACGCTCTGGCGGCCGCGCTGAGGCCCGGGAGCCAGGCGAGCGGCGACGCCTCCGAGCCGGAGCCGTCTGTGCTCGGCTGTGCAGTCGAGGCGGCGTGGCGCTGCTGTGCGAGGCGGCGGCAGTAGCGCGGCGGCGGCGGTAGCGCGGCGGCGGCAGTAGCTCTCGCGGCTGCAGTAGCGCGCGGCTGAGGGGCTGG
>NW_005201830.1:5717-11100 GCF_000372725.1 Emiliania huxleyi CCMP1516 | reverse complement strand
ACTCGCGCCTGACGATTGCCTCGTTGGTCATGTGATATACAGCAGACAGCACTGAGCGAACGAAAATTCTTTTTATCTTCGCACATGCCCCATGTGCCGATTGCCGTACCTCGCTCGTGAAAAAAAACTGTTCAGTTTTCAAAGGCAAAACACAACGCTCTGCGGTTGGTGCACCCCTCACACTGACACATTCCCCTCATCCCCGACCCTTGGCTGAGCACATCTACCTGCGAGCTAGCATCTCCGCATTTTCTCTTCCAGTCATCCGCCCGCGCCGCGCGCCATCACTGGGCGTACCGCTCTTGGGGGTTGAGCCGCGCTTGAGGGTTCACTTGTGGGCCCGGCCGCTGCTAGAGGGTCCGCAGCGTCCTAATCTAAAATCTGACTGAGGATTCGGGATTGAGGCATCGCTTCAGTGAGGCCAAAGTGAGTTTATGGATGGGTGAGAACGATGCGCGACACGAGGAGGCACGCGGACCGACTCGTCGGCGACTCTGCTGCACGCCGTTTCAGAATATTTTTCTCAGCGTGAGCGCGAGACGTGGAAGAATGCGACAAAGCGCCGACGTGGGTCTCGACCGAGGGGACAGGTGTGCCATGGCTGCACGTCCAGTTCGACCGGAGGCCAAAGTACTTCCACCACGAGCCGTTCCGCCGGAGGCCGCCGAAGCCCGACGCGCCCCGCCGCCGCATGGCGGGCAAGGGGCATCTGAGCGGGAGAGCGGCAGGCAGGGTGGGCGGCGGGGGGGGCGGGCGGGGCGGGGCTCGAACTTCCGGCCCGCACACCCAGGAATCAAAAAGCCTTGTGCGTGTTTAGAGCTCGATCTCTCTCGCTGCACAGCGACTGTGGGGCCCCAGATGACTCGCGCCTGACGATTGCCTCGTTGGTCATGTGATATACAGCAGACAGCACTGAGCGAACGAAAATTCTTTTTATCTTCGCACATGCCCCATGTGCCGATTGCCGTACCTCGCTCGTGAAAAAAAACTGTTCAGTTTTCAAAGGCAAAACACAACGCTCTGCGGTTGGTGCACCCCTCACACTGACACATTCCCCTCATCCCCGACCCTTGGCTGAGCACATCTACCTGCGAGCTAGCATCTCCGCATTTTCTCTTCCAGTCATCCGCCCGCGCCGCGCGCCATCACTGGGCGTACCGCTCTTGGGGGTTGAGCCGCGCTTGAGGGTTCACTTGTGGGCCCGGCCGCTGCTAGAGGGTCCGCAGCGTCCTAATCTAAAATCTGACTGAGGATTCGGGATTGAGGCATCGCTTCAGTGAGGCCAAAGTGAGTTTATGGATGGGTGAGAACGATGCGCGACACGAGGAGGCACGCGGACCGACTCGTCGGCGACTCTGCTGCACGCCGTTTCAGAATATTTTTCTCAGCGTGAGCGCGAGACGTGGAAGAATGCGACAAAGCGCCGACGTGGGTCTCGACCGAGGGGACAGGTGTGCCATGGCTGCACGTCCAGTTCGACCGGAGGCCAAAGTACTTCCACCACGAGCCGTTCCGCCGGAGGCCGCCGAAGCCCGACGCGCCCCGCCGCCGCATGGCGGGCAAGGGGCATCTGAGCGGGAGAGCGGCAGGCAGGGTGGGCGGCGGGGGGGGCGGGCGGGGCGGGGCTCGAACTTCCGGCCCGCACACCCAGGAATCAAAAAGCCTTGCGGTTGGTGCACCCCTCACACTGACACATTCCCCTCATCCCCGACCCTTGGCTGAGCACATCTACCTGCGAGCTAGCATCTCCGCATTTTCTCTTCCAGTCATCCGCCCGCGCCGCGCGCCATCACTGGGCGTACGCGGACCGACTCGTCGGCGACTCTGCTGCACGCCGTTTCAGAATATTTTTCTCAGCGTGAGCGCGAGACGTGGAAGAATGCGACAAAGCGCCGACGTGGGTCTCGACCGAGGGGACAGGTGTGCCATGGCTGCACGTCCAGTTCGACCGGAGGCCAAAGTACTTCCACCACGAGCCGTTCCGCCGGAGGCCGCCGAAGCCCGACGCGCCCCGCCGCCGCATGGCGGGCAAGGGGCATCTGAGCGGGAGAGCGGCAGGCAGGGTGGGCGGCGGGGGGGGCGGGCGGGGCGGGGCTCGAACTTCCGGCCCGCACACCCAGGAATCAAAAAGCCTTGTGCGTGTTTAGAGCTCGATCTCTCTCGCTGCACAGCGACTGTGGGGCCCCAGATGACTCGCGCCTGACGATTGCCTCGTTGGTCATGTGATATACAGCAGACAGCACTGAGCGAACGAAAATTCTTTTTATCTTCGCACATGCCCCATGTGCCGATTGCCGTACCTCGCTCGTGAAAAAAAACTGTTCAGTTTTCAAAGGCAAAACACAACGCTCTGCGGTTGGTGCACCCCTCACACTGACACATTCCCCTCATCCCCGACCCTTGGCTGAGCACATCTACCTGCGAGCTAGCATCTCCGCATTTTCTCTTCCAGTCATCCGCCCGCGCCGCGCGCCATCACTGGGCGTCTAGTGCAGCCAACCTGGTTTGTGGAGCTCCCGCACCTTTCCTCGAGAGCACGGCATTCGGGGCCAGGATGTCGGTTCCCCACCGGACTTTTTTTGTAGTGGAGCGAATTAAGGAATCTTTCTGCTGTAACCAACACTGACATCGCTCTCCTCTATTCAGACCAGATGGTGAGTCTTAACTGTAAATTACCGTCAAAAAGCTGTCAGAACGGCTGTCAGAACACTGTCAGAACGCTGTCAGAACGCTGTCAGAACGCTGTCAGAACGCTGTCAGAACACTTTTGTGGGTAGGGTACTGTCAGAACGTTGCCAGCACGCGAGAGCGGGCCAAGTGTGAACATCTGCAAGACGCGAGCGCCGCCGCCTCGCCGATCGCCGCCGCCTTTGCAGGCTCCTTTGCGGGCGCGGCGCCAGGGGGCGGCGGCGCCCGCTCGAGCCCATCCCGCTGATCTGCCTCGGCTGCGGGCACCGCCTGCTCGGCCGCCTGGCCAGGGCAAGGCAAGCGCCGGCTGGGCTGCGGCGAGGCCGCACTGCCGACGTTAAGTCTCGCTGCCACTGCTGCTGCTGTTGCTTTGGCGGCGACAAGCGCGTCTCTGCGGCGCGTGTCGCGGAGGAGCAAGGGCCGTTTGGCGGTGGTGCCAAAGGACGGCGCGGCGGCGTCGCAAGCGGCACGTTCGGTCCCTCGTGACCCGAGGCTGCCGTCTTGGAAGCAGCCTTCGCGTCTAACTGGACCGCCGGGCCCGCACATCGCACACTGTGCTGCGGCGCTTCGGCGTGGCTGCTGCCGGGCCGCAGCTTCTTCGGCTCTGTCGCGGGGCTCCAGCCTGCGCCGCAGACCATCGCAAGAGCGCGTTTGCTGCCTCGAGGCCCCGGCATGATGGCGGCCTTGGCGTGCTCCTGCTCGACGGTTACAGCTGTTTGCGCTCCCGCTTGGTGTGTCGCGCGCATTTCTTTTTAAATTGTCAGAACAGATTGTCAGAACAGGCGAACTTGGACTCGAAGTTGAAAGTTGAAGTTTGTGTCAGAACGGGGACCAAGTTTGTGTCAGAACAGGGCCTAGGTACGCCTCAACGTGAGAGTGTCGCCTTGGCGCTTGGGAGGACGTGCTGTGTGTTGAGTCCGTCCGTGGCTCGGAGGGAGACTTCAAGGCAAAAAGAGGGAAGGAGCGGGGCAACTGGGAACGTCAGAGCCCCTGAGCTGTGAAGAGAGGGGAGGATTTTGCGCTGTCAGAACGCTGTCAGAACGCTGTCAGAACACTGTCAGAACGCTGTCAGAACGCTGTCAGAACGGCCAGGTCTCTGTCAGAACAGGTGCGGGAGCTCCACAAACCAGGTTAGCCACTGACAGAGCTATTCCGAAGGAGTGGTCGACGCCTCGCCTAGAGTTCGGGTGGACTTGCGCACTGCTTAGCCCTGAGGGGGGAGTGTGTGTGAGGTGGTGTAATGTTGTCCCGTTTCAGGCGGCAGGTCAGGGGATTAGCCGGGAGGATTCGGCAGCTCAGCCAGGGGCTGAGCGTCTGCAGGCAGCCTTCCGCCCGCGCCGAAATTCACAGCCCTCCCGGGCCGACGGGGTGCTCCTTGGATCGGGCCCCGCTCCCCGCTTTTCCTGTACCTGGACTGTCCGGGTTAGGAGGGTGAGAGTATTGGGTGGGCGAGGGCAGTACATCTGGCGGGTGGCGATTGAGGGACAGCGTGGGTTGATTGGGGGGTAATGGGCGCGCGGGCGGCGCTTCGTGGTCCTGGGCGAGCAGGGGAAGTGGTTAGGAGTCTTGGGCCCAGAGATGAGGATTGTCGAGATGTCATGCGAGAGCGGTGGGTGGGCGAAAGTAGCGCGGCTGGAGAGTGGTGTCCGAGGGACAATGGTGAGTTGTCAGTTGGGGCGCGAGACGCGCGGGAATCATACTGTGTAGGGTGCTGATTGTGAGCTGAGTGCATGGGTGTATGGGGTTCAGAAATTTGTGGCGTCGAGGTTTGTGCATTGGTGGCTGGCGTAGCGGTCAGAGGTTCGCATTCGGGCCGGTTGGCTGCGGGTTCGAGGCCGGGCGGGGGGGGAGGGGGGGGCACACCTCACCCTCACCCCTCACCATCCTCAAATCCTCGAATCATCGAGATCATCGAGAGCGTCGTGAGCGTTGATTCCGTGGTGATTTTTGCGCGCGAGCGTCGCGATTTTTGGTCTGGTTGGTCCGTCGTGGCCGGTGCGCGGGAAACTCGCCGAAAACCCGCGCAGCCGGCCGATTGTACGACCGAGGTCGCTGAGCCTTGGCGACGCGGCGCGCGCGTCGCCAAGGAGTTCGTAAAATGTCAGAGTTTTTTCTAGGTGCGGAGTGAGCAGTGTCCAGTGACGTCTGTGACGAGTGACAGTGAGAAGAAAAAGTTTGACTCGCAGTGTCTCTGGGCACTGGGGCCGCAGTCGGAGCAGTCGGAGAACGCGAGCTTAGTTGAGGTACACCTAGCTCTAAATATACGAATGCCTAATACAGTGACGTAGAGAGCAAAAGAATTTTACAACAAAACTCAGTCGCACGACACACCGGCCACCGGGTACGGGCCACTGGCACTACAAAGGACAAAAGAAACGTACAAAAGTACCCCGCTAGCACTCTCGCGCCAACGTAACGGGCGCGCCAACGTAACGACGGGCGACTCAAAGTGCCCAAGGACGCGAAAGCCGTGCGCTTGCCCAGAGCGCAAAGAACCTGCGCCCTGGCCACCCTCTCCGCTTGTGCGCTCCCCTCAGACTGCCATCGCAACTTTGTCCCCACGGGCCTCGCGTGCACGCGCGACTCCTGGCGACACGTACTCTCCTCCCGCGGCGCGGCTCCGAGTCGAAGTCCGAGTCGGAGTCCGAGTCGGAGTTCGAGTTGGAGTCCGAGTCGGAGTCCGAGTTGGAGCCTG
>NW_005201830.1:0-5617 GCF_000372725.1 Emiliania huxleyi CCMP1516 | reverse complement strand
ACTCGGACACGCGCGCGTCGCAGATGAGGCAGTAGCAGTTGGGGCAAGCCGCCTCGTTGCCATCGACTGGCGCCGCGACCAGCCTCTCGGTTGCATGGAAGGGGTGGAGCGGGCAGAGCGCCCGCTGGTGCGGCAGGTGCTCGGGCAGCAAGCCTGTGCAGCATAGTGCTGCATTCGGTGAGACAGGGCATCTCATGGCGACTATCGACGGACGGGCGCCTGATGCAGCGGAGATCTGCACGTCGCCGCCTTCGAGCGTATCAGCGGCAGCGGCGGAGCTTTGAAGCGGCGGCGCCACCTCCTCCACCTCGTCCTCGCTCATCGCCGCCTCATCCGACGCCTCCGACTCCTCCTGCTCCACCTCCGCCTCCGCCTCCACCTCGTCGTCCTCCCCCGCCGCCTCTGGCTGCTGATCGGGCGGCAAGGGCGTAGCGTTGCTCGAGGAGGATGGCAGCGCGCCGCTACTGCTGCTGCTGCTGCCGCCGCCGCCGCCGCTGCTGCCGCCGCCGCCGCCGCTGCTGCTGCTGCCGCCGCGCCACCCGCCTCCGCCTCGCCTCTCCTCCTGCCCGGTGTCTGCCGCGCCTCGCGTCCGCTTCCCCAAGACGGCGCGCCCTCCGAATCTGCCCTTGCCAAAGTCGTACCGGAGCGGCGCAGTGTACTCGGCCGACAGCAAGGCTGCTCTCCGGAGTGCCATAGCCAGCGGAAGGAGGCCCGTGGCGGAGCGCGGCGATCCTGTGCTCGTGAGCACCCCGAGCAGCGAGCGGCACTCGCGCGCGTCCACATGCACAAACTTGCCCGCGGAGAGCGAGGCGAGGGCGGTGTAGAAGCCGGGCTGGCCGTGCTTCGCGAGCTCGGGGCACAGCGGCTGCCCGATACCCCTATGCTTGCGCGTGAAGAGCCAGTAGATCTGCACCGCGTCGGCGACCGTGAGCGTGACCGGCGGAGCGGCGTACTTTTCAGGGTTGGACATCATGGCGCGGAGGCCCTCCACTGCCCGGCTTTTTGGGTCGAGCAGGGGCAGCGCCGCATCATCGGCGCCGTCGGCGCTGGAGAGCCCACCACCGCCGTCAAGAGACGACAGCACGTGGGCAGCTGAAGGGCTGCCCGCGGGCGGTGTTGGCGAGCATGCCTGCGCCGCCGAGGTTGTCAGCGAGGCCTCCTCACCGCCGCAGACAATCGCACAGGAGTGGGCGCAAACGGCGCAGCGCGAGGCCTCGCCGTCACCCTCGCCTCCGCCGCCGCAGACCGGCTCGACCACTCCGTCTGCCTCCGTCGCGGTGCTGGTCACTGTCGCGGTACCAATGAATTTGCCCATGCAAAAGTTGTAGAGGCGAGCGGCGAAGCCCTTAGTGCGGACTTCCTCTCTCATCATAAGCTTCGTGTGTGCGATCGACACGCGCGCTAACCCGACCCCTGGGTTCCGGCTGCATACAGGTAGGGGGTCTGTGCATTGGTCTTGTTTGGCCCAAGACAGGCGTTTTTTGGACGGGCAGATCCTTCCACCCTTGATATTCAATTCACAGGTGCTCGGCAAAAAAGTCAGCCGAGATCTGGAGAGCCGTCTCCACGTCTCTGGCCGTCGCCGCGTCGCTCGTGTCGCCCCGGGCCACGAAACCGTGGTGCATCTCGGGGAAGGGATGGGAGACGCACGCGAACCCGAGATCCCTCACCGCCGCGGTGACCGCGCCCTCCTCGCCGTAGTCATCGAGGCTGTCCTCCTGCGCCGGCAGGAGCAGCATCGGGCACTTGCCGGTTTTCGCCGCGAACTCGCCGGGCTGCCCCGGCTCGCCATAGAAGCCCGCGGCCTGCAGCGAGGGGTGCGCAGAAACGCCGGCGCGGATGATGCCAGCACCGGCGGCGTGGAACACGGGAACGGCACCCCAGCACAAACCGAATCCGCCGACGTTGGCGGACCCCATCTCGCCGGCCAGGAACGCTTTGCATCCCTCCAGCATCGGCATGTACTTGGCGGGGTTCTGCGCCGAGATCCAGCCCACCGTTTCCTCGGCGCCAGACATGAAGCCGTCCAGACCACCGAAGCCGTTGATCTCGGTTCCGGTGTAGACGTCGGGCATGATCACGTTGAAGCCGCACTTCGCAAAGGAGTCGCACACGCTCTTGATGCGCCCGCCAGAGAAGCCGAACACGTCGTACGCGACGATGAGGCCGCCGCGGGCCGTTCCCTCTGCTGCCACGACATAGTGGTTCACGTCATCAAGCTGGATCACCTGGCCGTCCAGCTCCCGGTCCTCGTCGGCAGCCAGCGCGGGCAGGGCCCCCGGAGGGCAGCAGCTGCCCGACAGGGCGCGTCTGGCGGTGCGCGAGAGCGCCGGAAGAGACGAGGAGCGAAGGAGCATCGCTCGTGGCAGTTTGGCGTGGCTGCCGACCCGAAGGCAGGATCTAGTCTTCCAACTCGTTGCAGGTTTGGCGTGGCTGCTTGTCTACAGCAGCTGGTCGGGAACCAGGAGGCCGCAGACCGCGGCGCCATTGTTTCTTTTTTCAACACTTACTGGCAGGTTTCTTTCCCCCTCGGTCAGACACGCCGTTGTATCATGCGGAACGCGGTGCGTCTGGCGGCGCCACCACCCTTGGCAGCACAAAGCCGCGCCAGAGGTCCGCCAGCTCCGGAGCCGCTCCCTCGCGGCTGTCGAAGCGCTCCTCGTCCCACGCGATCAGGTAGCCCAGCCGCATCACCGCGACCGCCCGCTTGCGGGCCGCCTCCGGGAAGAGCTCGTGGGACTGCGGCGACCACTCCGCCGCCTTGAGGATGAGCCTGCCCACCTCCACTGCCGCGGCCGCTGGCTCCAGGTTGGCCGGCCTGAGGGAGGGCAGAGGCGTGGGGTGTCGAGAGAGAGAGCATCCGGCGAGTGGGGAAGAGACCATGGCGCGCCTCAGTGCGAGGGCCTTGGCCTCGCCCGCCACGCGCACGCCGAAGCGTCCCGTCGAAGCGCTCGCGGAGACGACGACGCCGACCTTGCCGTTCAGCGAGGGCCGCGAGACGAGAGAGTGGATCGCGACTGTGGAACCGACAGCCGCAGCTGTCGGATCCGACTCGCTCCACGAGCAGAGGACGCGCGCCCGCTCGAGGGCCGAAGGCTCGCCGGCTGAAGAGTCCGCGTCGCCGCGCAGCAGCGCCCGCGCCCGGTCGACGGTGAGCGCCTGCGGGAGGAGGGACAGTGAGCGTGAGGACAATGCACTCACGCTACTTCAGCCGCTAGTCTCGGGCATGCCTCGAGGTGCTGGAGCGGCGTCCAGCCGCGGCTGGCGACCAGCCAAGCGGCGAGGTCGGCGTGGCCTTGGAAGTTCGCGAGCTCCTCGAGCGTTCCGGCGGGCGTTGCGGCGCGGGAGGCGCCGTAGGAGGAGAGGAGCTTGGCGACCTCGAGGTGGCCCTGGTGGCACGCAGCGAGCAGCGGCGTGACGCCGTTGTTGCGGGCTTGGCTGACCGTCGCATTGGCCTCTAGAAGCAGCCGGACGATCTCGACGTGGCCAAACTGGCATGCGATGGACAGCGGCGTGACGCCATTCTCCTCGGCCTGGTTGATTGCCGCGTCAGCCTCGAGAAGCAGCTGGGCGATCTCGAGCTGGCCCTTCTCGCACGCGATGTATAGAGGCGTGGAGCCGTTCTCCTTGGCTTGGTTGACCGAAGCGCTGGCCTCGAGGAGCAGCTGGGTGATCTCGACGCGCCCCTGCAGGCATGCCACGAGCAGCGGCGTGACGCCGCCATCCATGAATTGGCCGACCGCTGCGCCAGCAACGCACAGTAGACGGACGATCTCGAGGTGGCCTTGCTGGCACGCGCTGAGCAGCGGCGTGAAGCCGTTGTTCGTCGCTTGGTCGATCGCCGCGTTGGCCTCGAGGAGCAGCTTGACGATCTCGAGGTGGTTGTTCTGGCACGCGATGAGCAGCGGTGTGACGCCGTCGTTGCGGGCTTGGCCGACCGCCGCGCCAGCCTCGAGAAGCAGCCGGACGATGTCAACGTGCCCCTGCTGGCACGCCATGAGCAGCGGCGTGCCGCCTTGCTTCTCGGCTTGCTTGACCGCCGCGCCCGCCTTGAGGAGCAGCCGGACGATGTCGACGTGGCCCTTCTGGCACGCCATGATCAGCGGCGTGAAGCCATCGTGCAGGGAATGGTTGACCGCCGCGCCAGCCTGCTGGAGCAGCCGGACGCACTCGAGGTGGCCCTTCTGGCACGCGATGTACAGCGCGGAAGCGCCGCCGCCAGTCGTCCCCCCAGCGCTCGCGCCGGCTTCGAGCAGCAGCCGCACCGCCTCGGCCTGCCCGTGACGAGCGGCCCAGGTGAGCAGCGTGTCTTGCTTCTCGGTCTTGAGCCGCGCGTCGAGCTGGGCCGTGAGCGACGTGCCGCGCGTCCCCCAACCGGATAGGACGGCGCGCAGCGAGCCCAGGTTTCCCACCGCCAGATCGGGGAGCAGAGTTGGGCTCGCGCCGCCGCTCATGCCGGGGAGGCGGAGATTCAAAACAAAAAAATACGCGGGAGAAAAAAAGTGTGAAGGTCAATCCTGAGACGCCTCACTACTCGGCGCCTCCCTTCCGCACCTTTTTGCAGTCCTCTGGTGAGTCCTCAGCCTCGACCGCACCTGCATCCTCCCGCGTCGGTGCAAAGCACGCGTGCTACAGCCGGCGATGACCCGCCATGACGTTGGCAAACTCACTCGCTCTTACGCTGCTGGCGGCGGCTGGCTCTTCCTCGGCGCCGCGCCTCGCCCCGCTCGCGCTCCTCCTGCTGGCGGGTCGCTGCGAGGCCGCGGGCACGATATGCGACAACAGCGTGCCATGCTTCTCTGTCACAGTCTCAGTTAAGTTAGTTAGTCTCACCTTTTGTCTTTTCTCGATTCTCGCTCGAGAAGAATTGAATCAACAAAAACAAACACGTAAAATTGAAAGCCACAACCGGGCCCGAAATCGCACAGAGAACTCTCTCTCACAGCACAGGCAAGCAAGCAAGAAGAATTTTACAACAAAGCGCGATGGAGACTGCGGAGTACATGCTGCAGGAAGTCAATGGGCTTGAAACGACCGTCGTGGCTTTCGCGCGAGGAATATTGCTGGGCGATGCCGTACTGGTGCCTCTCGCCTACTCGTACGTAGCGGAGACACACATATGGCATATTAGTTGATTTACGACTGAATACTCGGTATGGTCCATCCCGCGCCGCAACTCGGAATGAGGATTCATTTCTCCTGCCGACCAATCCTGCTTGCTTGCTTCCTGCTGAGTGAGTCCGCGCGCAGCCGCTGAGATCATTCTCTCCGTAGAGATCGGGCGCGCGATGTTTTTGGCGTTGCCCCCGGGGTGTTGGTTGCGCTTCAGGCAGCAGGGAGCAGGCGCGCACCCTCGCACCTTCAGGCAATAGCACCGTCAGCGCCCTCGACCAGCTGCACGAGGAGAACATGGCTCTGCGGCGGGAGAACGAGCAGCTCCGCCAGGAGACGAGACACTGCTTTTCCTTTTGCCTTCACTCATGAAATCGTAGCGCGTAGGGTCGCTTCACGAGTTCACGAAGATCGAAGTCCCCAATGGCAATATGAATCCTTGGCAATGTGCACCGACCAATTCTTTTTAGTTTCGCCTCGGTTTCAATCTATATGTCTGAATCTG
>NW_005201831.1:0-1059 GCF_000372725.1 Emiliania huxleyi CCMP1516 | reverse complement strand
TGGACGTATCAAGAGACGAAGTAAGGCGACGTAGGCCCCACGATCTCACCTTGGAACGAATATGGAAGAGTTAAATGAGAATGATAAAGATCGACTCTGGTAAAGTGTGGGTGTGAGTGTTGGGGCTAGCAGAGGAGGAGGATCGTGGCCGCTGTAGCGGGTCTGCGCCACCTCTGAGTCGGTGAAGCCGCGCCCCTCCTTGACCACCTTCCCGCTCCCGTCCACCTCGTCCTTGTACCGAAAGTCGATGATCTTTTGCAGAAAGTCGTCCGACTGCACGGCGCCTAGACAGCACGCAGCGCAGGCGCGTCTCCCCAGAGAGGGGCACGAGGCTGGCGAACGCCGGACGAGTGCACGGCGCCGCTCCGCCGGTTGGCAATGATCTTGGAGAAGATTGCAACCATCTCGGCGCGCGCCTAGCCCGCGCGCCGCCCAGTCAGTAGCAGAGCACCCGATCGCACTTGGCGACACCAACCCTTCGGGGGGGCGGTCCTTCCCCCTCCCCCCCCCCTTCCTTCCTGCCGCACGCTGCTGGCCCCGCTCCTCTCGACCCGAGTGGCTTGGGGCGCGCGCGCCTCGTCGCGCTCCTTGTGCTTCTGGGTGGGGGCGGCGGGCCACAGCGTCGAGAGCGGCGTGAGGCCGCCGTCGAGGGCGTGGTAGATGCGCGCGATCTCGGAGGAGAGGTTCTCTCGGATCTCGGGGCCCATGAGGCACGACGAGGCGGTCATGATGATGAGCTCCGAGAAGACCTTCCGGATCTCGACCTCGCCCTCGTTGCCCCACTCGCGAAAGTACTCCTCCGCCTGTCGGAGCGGCGGAGGGCGGTGACCCGACTCGCACCCACCTCTCCCGCCTCGCGCGGCCAGGAGGCTGCTGTCGCCTCATCGATCATCTTTGGCACCATCGCCTCGAGCCCCTTTGTGTTCATCGAGTGCACGAGCAGCTTGACCTGCGAGGGAGGAGGGGAAGGGGGGGGCGGTGGGGAGGGGTCTCGGTTTCATGTGGCTAAGACTTGCCTTTCGGGGAGGGGCCTCGGGAAAGGGCGCGCATGCAGCCCTA
>NW_005201832.1:0-1059 GCF_000372725.1 Emiliania huxleyi CCMP1516 | reverse complement strand
CGACGGCTAGCCACATGTCCGAGCCGAGGTCGGATGGCCGGGCACACCAAACGGACATGACGCTCTGAAACATTTTCGGCGTGTTGACAAACACGTCGCCGACTCGTCCTTCGATCCCTCGGGAAACGCGTAGATTTGCAGGCCGTTTGACGCGTTGATGGCCCACGCCTCTCGGATGTCAGAGCACACAGCGAGTTGTCCGTGTGCTCGTCCTCCGCCGACACATAGTTGAAGCCGGGAACCCTCTTGAAGTCGGAGACGCGCAGGTCACGCAGGTCAACCGACGAGGGCTTCTGGCTCTTGAACATCTTCATCCGGTAGGCCATGGTTGTTGGCGGGCGCTCCGAAAGAAGAATTTTACAATTTCCGAAAGAAGAATTTACCGGCGAACGCCGGGATACGCGCGGCGAACCTTCTTGTCTCTGAGGTCGATACTAGCTAGCGTCTATACTTGCCACAAGCATGCTTTACAAAAGTCGTGCTCAGCGTTTCTCGCAGATTGGTTGTAAAATTCTCCAGGCTTCCAACTTTTTCCGGGGTATGGTATGGTACCCTCGCGGCCCAAAGGGTTTTAGGAATATTGTTGGCAAACCAAGACACAGAGCTCACGCAAGATAACACAGCGGGAGGAAAGCGGCGAGTCGCAATTCCAGGGGTCGTTGTGTGGCGGGCCACCCTGTCCAGAAAGGCATGGATGCCAATCTGGGGTCTCTCGACCGAGTCTATGAAGCCCTGGCCGCTCCCGGTGGTGGCAAGGTTAAGCAACCGAGCAACGGAGATGGTGCGGGGGTACGGGTGTTCCAGGGGGCCACGACACGCACCGACCCTTCACAAGGGTATGTATGTATGTAGAAAGATGAACAACAGTCAGGCTCGGACTGGACACCAACGCGGTATGGGTGGACGCGAGACAGATGATGACGACACGCACGAGCAACACACAGACACAAACAAGCTCACAAGACACCCCCCAGCAAACTTCGGAGGATTGGTATGCGGGCGCTCACGGGTCTCGTCCGCATGTCTCTTTGTAATATCTTATTAAACAAACCTCTGCGC
>NW_005201833.1:5769-13670 GCF_000372725.1 Emiliania huxleyi CCMP1516 | reverse complement strand
ACATCGCAATCTCTCTGCATACCGCAAAACGTCCCCTGGTCGCAGAACACACGCAAAGCCAGAGCGGGGGCGGACACCGTTCGTCGAGTGGTACCGTCTGAGACGGCCCTCAGGCGGTACCGAGCGCGGGAGCCAAATGCACGGCCTCTCCGAGGTCTCGACCTCACAGACTCTGCGTGCGCCGATGCCGCGCGATGCCAGAGCTTCCTGCGGCGGCGCCCGACTGCTCGAGAAGCGGCTCAAAGGAAGGGGCCGTGCGGCGCACCCTCCGGCGAGTGGCGAACGGCCGCATGGCGATCCGCCCGTTGAGCCGCTTCCATTGAGCCGGCGACCCAAATGCAGCCCCCCTGTTGCTCTCGGACTGCAGCTGGCTGGTGCCGCCCCGCCTTCCCGATGCTCCGCTGCCGCCCGCACAGGGGCTCACTCGCTGTCGTCGTCGTTGACGAAGCCACCCTCGGAGGCGGCGCTTCCCTTCTGCCGCTTCGCAGGCGGCTGTGCCGCCGCCTCGCCCTCCGTCACGGTGTTGGTCGGGTCCTGTTCACGGTCGAGCTGTGAGGTGACGCGGCGCACGGGCTCGGGAGCTATCGGCCGGGTTCTCGGCGGCGACAGGGCGACTTGGCGAGGCGCGGTGACCTCGGGTATCTCGGGTGACCTCGCCTTGCGCAGCGCGGCCAGCACCGCCGCGCGCTGCGAGCCCGGAAAGCACCAGCCGCCGAGGCCCTTGTTCCAGCTTCCCTTGAGCGCCTTGAGCAGCTCCGTGACCTTCTGCGTCTCGCCCGTCACGAGGACGGCCTTCTTGTGCGGCGAGACCGTGAGCACTGCGCCAGCGGCAGCGGAGCAGGAGGCCTCGACTACGGCAGTGGTCGCTGCCGCAGCGGCCTCGGCGCCGGTGCCGGGGGCCTCGGCGCTATGCGCGATGCCCGCCTTGTCGAGCACCGCGGCAACGAGACGGGCAGGGGTTTGCCCAGAACGGCGTCCCGCAATCTGATCCTTGCTCTACAAGCAGCGGCCTGCTCCCGCTGCCGGCGCCGCCGGCGCCGTACCTCCTCGTCGTCGCTCGTGGCTGTGTGTATGTACGTCGCTCTGCGCGCGATACACACCGAGCCTTCTCTCGGGGGAGACGGACGGAAGGACGTAAATAAAGCCTCGTGTACTTTTAGCTTATTCTCTCTCTCTCTCTCTCGTGTAGGCGCCGAGATGGGCACTTCCCAAACTTCGCGAGAGGCGTAGCGGACGCTGGGCAGTGGTGTGTTCGTCGGCGTGCGGCGAGGGCGGCGACGCTGGTGGCCCGCTGCAAGGGCTTCGGCGCGCTGTGGCAGAGCGTGGTGGAGTGCGAGTACGCTTGGGGAGAGGGCGGTGCAGAGAGCCGCGCGAGGGGCACGCAGTAGGGCAGGGAGGCGGGCGGGACGCCGAAAGGCAGACGCATTTGAGTAAGGTGACACGCCACAGGCTGCGATGGCGTCTCGATTTTGCGATTTGAAGAAAAAACGTACAAGAGAGCCCCTGTGCCCTGACTATAGTCGAGCGCGTCGGAGAGGTGTTTCGGCACCGAGTGTTTGCCCAGCCCTCGGGGGGGGCGCGGAAAAGAGGAACCTAAATCAACCACCAGAACCCGGAGGAGCGAGGACGTTCAGGTGATCGTGCGTCCACATTTTTGCGCTGCGGTGGCCCAGGACCCGCAGGCGAGGCTGTCAGCCACACTCCAAGCTCCACGATTGGTCGGTAGCATGCTCAAGTGCTGCGCCTGCTTCGCCGCCAAGAATCACCCATCGCGGCAGGGCTCTCGCGACGAAACGGCCGAGCGACACAGCCTGACTGCAATGCCGCGGTGGCTGCGCATGAGCCTCCCTCCCCTTCGAACGCAACCAGAGACTATGCACAGGCCTTCTGATCACTGCGCAGCTGGTGAGCCGATCCTCGTCCGTGTGTAGGCATGACCCCGTCTCGTCCAGCACGTCGGCACTGCCCGTCTCGCCCTCGAAAGCTGGCCACGCTGCAAAGCCCTGCCAGGACCGCGGCATCGTGCACTGGCCTTTCAACGGGTCGGAGAATGAGGCGCTGCTGTGCGTCTTTGACGGCCACGGCAAGAACGGCGAGCGGGTTGCCGACCTTGTCATGAATGAACTCCCTAGTCTGCTGCAGGAGCGGGCAGCGGAGCTGCGGGCCGAGCCTAAGAAGACGCTCATCACTGCGGTGGAGCAGATCGACTCTCTGGTGCTCGCGCGCGATGGCGGAGAGTTTGCGAAAGAGTGCGGCACCACCTCGACGGTGCTCTACATCAACGGGTGCACGATCTGGTCAGCGTGCTCCGGAGACTCGCGGGCTGTCATGGGCTCCACAAAGGGTGGTGCCATCGTCGCGCGAGACCTCTCAGTCGACTGCAAGCCAGACATGGACGGTGCGCGCCATGCTACCCCGCCTAGCCTCGAGCAATCACAGCAGGAGTTTCGACGCGTGCCAGGTGAGAGGGAGCGGCTGGAGGCTGCTGGAGGCATGGTCCTCTCTGGCACGCGGGGCAGAACCTCGCGCGTGTTCACGGCGGGGGGCATCGGCCTCGCCATGTCTCGCTCCATCGGCGATCCCGAGGTGTGTCGGGCCACCACCCTCGATGGGTCCAGCCGGAAGCCAACACGCCCTCTTCCCCTACTCAGGCGAAGATGGCCGGTGTGATCGCCACTCCGCTCGTCCATCGCTTTGACATCAACGCTGCGGACCCGGAGGACCCCGAGGCGGACGGCGACCGCTTCGTCATCCTCGCGAGCGACGGCGTGTGGGAGTTTATCGACTCGGAGGCGGCGTGCGGCATCGTCGCAGCACACGGCCGATCGAATCGTGGCGCGCGGTGGACAGCTGGGGCGTGCGAGGCGCTAGTGCTGGAGGCGGCGCAGCGTTGGAAGCGCGAGACCAGCACCTACCGCGACGACATAACTGCGATCGTGGCGCGCCTTCCCGCCATGGAGACGGGCGGGGAGAGGCGGAGGGGCTGGGCGCGGGTGCGCTTCCAATTGTTTAAGCGGCAAGAGGACGCACAAATGCTCGACGTGGCTCTGTGCCACCGGCGAGGATTCAAGAAGGTGCCGCCACACCGGAGGCCGAGGCCGCGGTCGGCTCGGTAAGGTCGCGCGCTTCATGGTTTCACATGGCCCTATTTCCGCATATCCGACATCGCAATTAAAATCCCTCTGTGGTGGCGGCGTGCCGTGCGCGCACTTGGAGCACTTGCGCGGATGTTTTTCTTCATCTCTTCAGGGCCTGGCCGCCCGGGCAGCTGGCGCCGGGCCTCTCTCTCGACGCCGTGAGGGCGCGCGCAGCTTCCGGAGATGCTGCAGGAAATGTTGCGGCGCATGTATGACGTCGCTCCCTCGGCCAGCATAAAGGATGCGGCTACGTCCGACAGCTCGAACTGCTCGCTTCCCGGCCGTTGGCGTGACGTGGACGCGCGGCTCATCACCGTAAAGGGCGAGCGGCACACTGGAACGAACTTTATCGAGGGCATCCTTCTGCACCACTTTCCTCGGAGAGTCCGCCGCCGCCGCGGCGTGCACCTGTTCGCCGGCTGCGACGTGTCGTCGCAGCAGCTCGACGATAAAGGCCTGGATCGGTCCTGGTGCTGCTCCAAGCACGGACTTCCGGCGGTGTGCGTCTTCGCGCCTCCGCCCGTGTACGTCATCACGCTGAAGCTCCCATTCGCTTGGCTCGTCTCCATCCACGCGCATCCGTACACCGGCTGCGGGGTCAACAGATCCTTCTCGGCCTTCCTGCGCCAGCCCTTTGCGGCCTATGGGATGTGCAGGCCGTTCCGCGTCCGAGAGACGCCGGTGGACGTATGGAGCGAGTACTCCCTCGCAGCGCAGCGGATGGCAGGCCCTGGATCGCCTACCCCGGCGGTGCTGTGGCGTGACACCGACTACCTGAGCGAGCGGCGCCTGCGTTGCAAGCTCGAGGAGCTCGCGGCGCGCATGGGCCTCTCCATCGGCGGCGCGACGCTCCCGCGTACGCTCGCGGTGAGCATGTCGGGCTACGGCAGGACGGTGAAGTGGACTCCGAAGGCTTATTACGAGCAGGGCGAGAAGCTGCGGCGCACACCGTGGCGGGGGCGCTACTCGGACGCGGACCTCGCCTGGGTGAACGGGCGCCTCACCGATGAGGCGATGAGCGGCTTCGACCGCCCTGGAGATGAGCATAGGCTAAGTACTAGGACGGTCAAACTCTAACGAGATGGATAGGGGGACCCATGGGTGAAATTCTGAAAAACGTGCAGCACTTCTAGCCGACATCGACAAAAGTCACTCTCTAGCCCCGCGGCGAGCGGCCCCGCCGGAGGCGAAGAAAATTTTGCCATCTAGCGCACTCTAACACACATTTTTGCACAAATCGACGCCTCCAAAATAAGTCTTCACTGCAGCACGCCCTCCTCGAGCGAGTAATGCGTCTGTAGGCCAATATAGAGCTTCTCGCGCGCGCTCCTCAGCTGGCGGTCCGCAGGGCCGCCCGGGCGAGAAGCGCAAGCCCGCCAGCCGCACCATGTGATTCACGATGATGAGCGTCTCGGCCTCGAGCAGCGTGTAGGAGCGAAGCTTGCCCTCGCACTCGCGTTGCTCGAGCCTGAAGCCACTGCGCCTTGACCACGAGATAGCCCGCGGGGATGGTGTCGGTGTGTTGACGACCGTGTCCTCGGCCAGCGTGTGCGCCTTCCCCTTGAGCACCGCCAGCCAGTAGAGCACCTCGAGCGACTGCTCGCGCCGATCTCTGCGCGGCGACAGCGGCCTGGAAGGACACGTCTCCGGCCAAGTCGGTTACGGGGAGGGCTACTACGAGGTCTTTGCGCGGGGGTGGTCGGGCGCCAGGCGCCCAGTCGATTGCCGCATAGTTCGTCGTAGTAGCCCTATCATAAACCTCTTATTCACACCTTGCACTTTGAAAAAAGTAAAAAATCCGACCTTTGTCGAAGATCCGGAGGGTTTATCAGAGCATCACCCCCATGTGTCCCGCACGATTTTTTGAGGTGTGTGAGGGCGACTTTTCGTTCAGGAGCATGATCTCGAGTGGCAGCGTCAATTCCGGGCACCAGGAGCTGAGCTTACGATCTCTGACGAGTCGCACCGCAGGCTGATGCAGCACAACTATAGCAATACCAAGTAGCGGGTCGAGGGGCGGGGGGGGGGGTAGAGGGGGCGCGGGGCGTGAGCGAGAGGGGGAGAGCCAACCGGCAATATCGAACAGTATATACCAATGGCAAACGGGGCCTTCCAGCACGACTTTTGTGGAGATGTGAGAGCACACTTTTTGCTTGGAAAATGTGTTTTCAAAGCACAAATGCGCCAAAAAATCTCGGGGCCTACGCGGCCCCGAACCCCGGCGCTGGGGCTCGTCGCTAGCGCTCCTCGATTTTGAAATGTCTGCCAGTCGCCTAACCTGATCTCAGAATCACTCTACACACAGCAGACAACCCGCCGAAGTGCGAACAGACACCTTCTGAGAGATGGCTGACGGCCCGTCAGCCGTCTCTCGCGGTCACAGCTCACACAACTTTGATAAACAGCTCCTCATTATAGTTACATAATATCAAGATTCAAGTTTTGCTGGAAGGAACTGCGTTGCGACTCCACCTAGTTCTGTTGTGCGATGCCCGCCGTGGAGGAGTGCAGCACACGTGCACGCGTGGCATGCATCGCGCCGCCGAAGAATGGGCACCGAGCGATCGCACGTCTTGTCGGCGAGGGTGTCGGACAATATTGGTCGGTGGTGCGACGGGCGAGGCTGCGACGCATTCGCTCAGGGGCAGCACACGGCCTTCTGCCACGAGCTGCCGTGCGACCCGCGTCTCCTGCCGCGTGTCGTGCACCTTGCCCGCAGCGCCCTTGCCGTCGGCATAGTAATGGCCACTTTTGCCGTCCCCACCGGAAAAGAAGTCGAAGCCGTGGATGTGCACCACGCGGAAGTGGCGCAAAAGGTGCGCCAGCACGAGCAGTCCCGAGCTTGGCCTAGAAGTCACGCCGTGGCGGGCGTGCAGCTCGGCTGCCACTCCGCGCTCGGTGAAGTTGACACGATGCCGCATCGCGGGCGGCACTCGAGAGAGCGTCTCCCTGCGAACGATCGGATACGTGCAGTTTCGGTACGTCCGCTGTGGAACGGCGACGAGCACAGGGATCTGGTGACGCTCGTGGTACGTTTCGAGAAGCGTGGGCGCCATGTTGCCAGACATTGCCCAGAGCGTCAGTCGACCGCCCACGTACGGCTCAAAGCCGAGGGACTGGAACTCGTTGAAGCGCACGACGTTTGGAAAGTGATCGATATGCGCACCAAGACGATGTGCCAGCGCCGAGGGACCGTTGCCGATGAGAATGACCTCGCGCGGTGCGAAGCAGGCTGACGGTCGAGCCATTTTGTGCACGACTGTTGCACAAGCCTGTTGCACAAGCCTGGCAGGAAGCGGAAGCCGCGATGGAGCTGAGGGAAATTCTTTTTCACAGATTTTTTAAATTATTTTCGTGCCTTCCCGCCCCCAGTGTCGGCGAGGGAGTTAGCTCGTAAAATTCTTTTTCGTCTCTGCCGTTATCAGCAATCGCCCCTCATAGTAAGAAAGAAAGAAAGAAAGAAAACAGAGACGCCAAACGAGGGATGGGACGAGGACAGGGTCCCCACCTGCACGAGCAGGATTTTGGAAGGACGATCAGGGGGACAGGTGGGGCTCTCCTGCTCCTGACAAGGGACACGACAGGCTCGCAGCGCGGTGCGCGGTGGACTCCCACATCCACTGGCGGTCTCATCTCAGTCTAGCGACCATAGTGTCGGCGAGGGGTGCGTTGTTAAAATTCTTTTTCGTCTCCGCCGTTATCAACCATCCCTCCTCCATAGACACACACATATGACGAGCGACTCCTCCTCCTCCTCCTCCAGCGGCTCCTCCAGCGGCTCCGGCAGCGACAGCGACAGCGACGACTCCGGCAGCTCCAGCGACTCCAGCTCCGTCTCCAGCTCCGGATCGTCCTCCGGCTCGGGGTCCAGCCGCGCTCCGTCCGAGCCCAAGCGGCGGCCGCAGCCGCGCCACGCACCCTCGGGCTCGGACTCCGACACAACCGTGATTGACCTGCGGCTCGTGGCGAGCCGCGACGGCCTCACTCTGCGACAGCGTCGCACAACGTCGCGTGCACCCACAGCCGGCAGCGATGGTGGCGGCGGCGGCTCGGACTCTGAAGAGCGCAGGCTGCGGCGCGAGCGTGAACGCCGTCGGCGCGCCGCGCGTGCTGAGCGGGAGGAGGAAGAGCGGCGACTCGCGGCCGAGCGCGACGCCGAGGCGCGCGAGGCGCGGCGGCGCGAGGCGCGGCGGAAGCACGAGGCGGAGGTCGAGGCGGAAGAGGAGGCAGAGGCGGAGCTGAGGGCCCAGATCGCCGCGCGCGACGCGGCTGCGCGCGCCACTCGTGCCGCCGAGGAGGCGGAGGCGCGTGAGGCGGCGGCCGCGGCGCGCGAGCGGCGCGAGCGGCGCGAGGCGCACCTGCAGCGCGCCTCTGCCCTCCGGCGGGAGCTGCAGCAGCTTGGCGGTGCCGCCGCCGCCGCCTCTGCCGCGGGCGCAGCCGACGGCGCGACTGGTGCGCGGTTGAGGGAGGTGGAGGCGCAGCTGCTCCGGGCCGCCTCGGGCGCGGCCGACGCGGCGGACGGCGGGCGCGTGGCGGAGGCCGACGCTCTGCGCCTCGAGGCCGAGGGGCTGCGAGCGGCTGCGGCGCAGCTCGCGGCGACGCACGAGGCGGCGCAGCAGCGCGGGCGGGAGGAGGGGCGGGCGGAGCTGCGGGCGGTGCGGGAGGAGGTGGAGGCGCTGCGGGAGGAGCGGCGGCGGGACGAGGCGCGCCGCCTCGACGAAGCGAAGGCCGCCGCGGAGGCTGCGTGAGGGCTGAACGCACACA
>NW_005201833.1:0-3127 GCF_000372725.1 Emiliania huxleyi CCMP1516 | reverse complement strand
TACAGAGTCTGCACGGCCTCGTTAATGTACGGCATCAGGATCCGGTTCGCGATGAAGCCGGGGATGTCGCGGCTCTGCGTGCAGGTCTTGCCCATCGCAGTGGCGAGCGCGAGAGTGTCGGCGAGCGTCGCCTCGCTCGTCGCCAGCCCCGGGATCACCTCCACCAGCTTCATCACTGGCACCGGATTCATAAAGTGCATGCCAATCACCGCCTCGGGCCTCGCCGTGGCGGCCGCCATCTTGGTGATCGAGATGGAGGAAGTGTTGGAGGCGAGGATGGCGCCGGACGGCGCGACGCTGTCCATGGCGCGGAACAGGTCCAGCTTCAGGCCCACGTTCTCCGTCGCCGCCTCGATCAAAAAGCTGGCACCGCCAAAGGCGGACATGTCGGTCGAGGTTGTGATGCGCGCGAGCGCCGCTGCCTTATCCGCCTCCGTCAGGCGGTCCTTCGCCACGTCCTTCGCCAGCAGCTTGTCCATCAGGCCCATGCACTTGTCCAGTTGCTCCTGCTTGACGTCCACCAGCACAACCTTGCAGCCGGCCTGCACCGCGGCTACCTGCGCGATGCCTCCGCCCATCTGCCCCGAACCCAATACGCCAACCACCGGCGTGCCTCGCGTGGAGCAGTGCCGGGCAGCGCTGCGTAGGACGGACTGACGGGGCAGCATAAGACACCTCGAGTGAGACGATGACAGGCTGGTTGGCGGAAGCGCCGGTGTGGCTTGCAGGCTATCCTTCTCTCTCGGGGAAATTCTTTTTTGGTAAATTCTTTTTTTCTGATTTTCTTTGTCACCGGCCCCCCCTCTAGATGGGATGGCCGCCTCCAGAGTCTGTCTAGTTCTCCAGGATGGTCCAGTTCTTCTGGGGCGCGCGGCACGGCGGCACCCCCATCCTGAGCGCTCTCGCCGGGGACGGGTCACAGCTCTGCAGCGTCTTGTAGGTTTCCGACGCCTGGTGGAAGAGGCCACGAGTCCAGTGCGTCGGAGCTGCGCGGTAGAGTTCCTTGCGCGGAAAGTGGCGGGAGAGCACGCCGCCGAGGGCGAGCGCCGAGAGTTGCTGGTCCATTGGCCGTCGGCCGCACGCCGCCGTCCGGTTAAGAGCGATGTCCACGGCGGAGCGCGTGAGGACGTAGGCATGGAGGCACTCGGGGTGCTTGGGCGCGGAGCACCATCCAAGGTGCACAAAGTCTGCCGTGTCGGGGGCCTGCGGGGTAACGGGCTGAGTTTGCTCTGCTTGTCAGTCTCGGGCGCTGCCATCGGGCCTCAAACCTCGTTGAGCGCCGCCCCGAGCGCGGCACCTCCGTTGGCGACGGCGAAGCGTGCGTCGTCCTCGAAGGCAAGGACGGCGGTGGCAATGCCCCGCTCGAAAAAGCAGTGCCGCGCGTGCTTGAGCAAGTGGGCATGCGCCAGGTTGACCAGGTAGTCGCTGGGCCGTTTGATCGCGTCGCACCTGCGGCGCGCCTCACCCCATCTGAGCTTTGAGGCGGGGAAACGCAGCAACGGCACGCCCAGCGACTGCTCGAGGAGCCTCAGGTTGTCCGACCGCCGCCCACTGTCAATCACGCTCACGAGGACTCGGGCCAGCGCTCCCCCGCCCGGCCTTTCGCAGCTCAGGATGGAAGGGTCTAGGAACGGACCACGCTCGAAGCACCACCGCCAGGTGCTTGTCGAGCTCGGCTAGATCTCGCTCGTTCTCGGCTAAATCTCGCTCGTTCTTTTTTTGGAAAACTGTACCCCATGTCCCCAATGTACCCTACATTCGCTGAGGATGCGTGGCGGCTAGTGCAGGCGGCTGACATTTTCTTAGTGGATCACTGTTCTCAATCCGTTGCCTGACACTCCCTAGTGAATTGACTCTTCCTTCCTACCTACCTGCCTCCGTGCAATCGAAAAAAAATCCAGGATTTGATGGGAAAAGTCTGGGATTTCCAGAGAACCAGAGAACCTGTACCCCATGTTCCCCGACGGCGTTTGCCTGACATCCACACCAGGCAAGCCATGGCACTTTCCTCGTCCGCTCGCGCTTGCCGCGCCGCATTGCGCCCGACTATGCCGCCGCGAGCTGCACACCTAGACCCCCGCGACGCCTATTGCTCACGGAACCCGCCGCCCCCTCACCACCCCCACCGTGCGATGCGCTCTCGCTCGCGGAGCGGCTGTACCCCCCTCAGCTCGCACCGCCTGCCTACTCCCGCTCGCAGGTACAGCCGCTGCCATGGAGGAGGGCGCGAGACGCGTCCGCTGCTGCCCATTCCCCACCCTTGTCCCGCGCGCGACCGCCCTCTCTCTCTTCTGGCAAGAGAGCGACCCCCGCTCTCGCTTGCTCGCCAATCGCCGCCCGGCTCCAGTCCGAGCGCCGAGGACGCGAGAGAGCGTGCCGGCGGCCTTGTCTCGACGCTCACGCCGCGGCCCGCTGCCCGTAGGCGCGGCTCTCTCCTCTCCGGCTCGCCCTCTCTTCCCATTCAGCATGCACATGCCCTTGGGCAGCACCATTTTTTGTGCGGCCGCCGGCTGAATTCTTTTGATCTGTGTAGGCGAGGCTCGAGAGGGGCGGGTTGGCTCGAGATCGCGCCAGTGCTGCGGGGCTGGGTGGGTGGGTGGCGGGCGGGCTCGAGATCGCGCGACTGATCGTTTCGTGGGGAGATTCCCCGAGATTTTATCATACCCGTATACCCCCCACATACATCCCGTAGGCGTTTGCCTTTCCTGCTACGAGTACGAGCCGAGATTGACCTGAGATTGAGCCCGCCGAGCAAAGTTCCCGCCTGCTCGCATTTCTGCTACTCTCCCACGCTGTGTCCGCAGCCGTTAGGGCCACTCTGAGCGCTGGCCTGCACCCCCCATCGAGCGCTGGCCTGCACTTCCCATCGGGGACACCACCTTCAACCGCTTCTTGCCTCTCTGCAGGAATTCTTTCGATCAACATGCTCAATCTCGAGTTCGTGCCGGCCCCCGGTAACAAGCTCGTGCTCAAGCTCTCTCCTCCGCCGCCGCTTGCTGACAAGCAGGTGTGCGTTAATTTGCAGTGGCTGAGGGAGGGGGTATGCACGCGCGCACCGCGGCAACGCACGCAACGCTGCGCTTTCCCTGCAAGACGACCCTCTCTCGTTCTGTGGCTGACAGGCGTC
>NW_005201834.1:0-1060 GCF_000372725.1 Emiliania huxleyi CCMP1516 | reverse complement strand
CCGATCCAGACCGCCGGCTTGATCAGCGGGTGGCCGATCGCGAAACGCCCAAAAGCGGAGCGGAGCCCAAAAGTCCTCGCCGCTCACGCCGGCGGCGGAAATGGAGGCCCACTGCGACGCGAATTGTGCGAACGCCGGCAAATGTATCGCGGTAGCCAGTCCGAGGCTCGCAGCGGCGCCGAGCAGCAGACGGTTGTCGCCGTCGCCGCCGCCGGCTTCCGTGTCGCTGCCGACGGCGTCCTTTTCGAGGAGCAGCAGCGGCGGAGCGATGCGGACGTGCGCGGCGCGTGGGGCGATGGGAGGCGAGGCGAACGCGGCGCAGCTGGAGAGGCAGGTCAGTGCTAATAAGTGAGCGAGCAGCATTGTTGAAAGAGAATTCTTTGATTCACCTCTAAAGCCCTGAAACATGAATAAAAGCGGTATCGCTAACGAACGGCCTATTTCGTGGACAGGCGCGTGGACAACGCGCCGCCCGCAGTAGCGATGCCCGCGACGAAACGCCTGGGCCCGGAGCCCCAACGTGATTGGGACGAGTTCGGGGGCGACTACACGCTCTATCGCAAGGCGTACAAGGCCTGGCATGAGCGTCTCAAGCGTGCGTCGGCAGCGGCCGCCCAATCTTCGGTAACGAGCGAGCCTCTCCCGCCCCCCGCCCTCGCCGCCGCCGCCGCCGCCTTCACACGCGCTGCTGTTGACCTTTCAGGCCTCGCTCGCCACCGGCTCCACCGTCGAGCCCCTCGCACAGGTTAGCCCCTCGCACACTGCCGCCCCTCTTGTCGCTGCCCCCCTCATCGGCACACGTCGCCCCTCTCGCCCTCGCCTCCCGTCACCTCACCGCCGCCGACACCACCAGCACCGCCGCCGCCCTCACCGCCGCCATCGCCGCCGCCGCCCTCGCACCCTCTCTCCCCGCCGCCGCCGCTGCAGCCGCCCTCGCCGCCGCCGCCCGCCCCTCCGCCCTCGCCTCCGCCCCCCCCTCCACCCTCGCCGCCGCCGCCTTCCGGCATGCCGCCGCTCTCGCCCATCGCCTCCCGTCACCCCGCCGCTGCCACCACCACCA
>NW_005201835.1:0-1060 GCF_000372725.1 Emiliania huxleyi CCMP1516 | reverse complement strand
GGGGCTCAAAAGGGGGCCGTGAGCGGCGTCCAAGCATCGGCTGTGCGGGCGCCGGTGGGCCGGGGGGCGGCTGCGGCCGCAGAGACGCAAGCCGGAACGCCGACCGGGAATCGTCCGTCATGGGGGCCGACAGCATGCGTCAGCAGCGCGGGCGGCGGCCCCATGCCAACGTGGGGGCCGACGCGCGGCGGCGACGGCGCGCCCGACGGAAGGATCGCAACCGCGGCCGCCTGTACCACCGCGTCCATCGGCAACAGCCACGACGTATGCCCATCCTCTGGCGGCGGGTGCTGGCCCGGTGCGAGCTGCTGCGGCGCCAACGAGCCGACAAGCTCGGCCGACGCGATGGGCAGCTGCCCGTGCTGCAGCGCCATCGGCGCCTGCCCAAGCGGCGTGAGCTGCTGCGCCATCGGAAGCTGCTTGAGCTGCTGCTGCTGCTGCTGCGGCGCGCTGAGCGGCTGTTGGGGAGAGAGCTGGAGCTGCGATCCGCGGAGCAAGGCGTCCGCCGCCCACGCCGCCTGGGGACGGGGTTGGGAGGGGGGGGGGGGGGGGGGATACCCCCACCCTGGCAGCGTTCCCGGGGGGGGGGGAGGCGATCCCGGGGGGGCGCCCCCTTTGCCCCCTGGGAACCCCCGGGGGCCCAGGGGTACAATTTGGAGGCCTGGAGCTGCCCCTGCAGCAACGAATGTTGGGGCAGCGACTGCCTGTAGTGGGGGAAACTTTTCAGCTGCTGGACCTTGGACGCAAGCACGGGCGAAGGTTAAGGCCGGGGCGCTCCTGGTCCCCCGGGCCTTTTGGGCCGTGGGCCTGGGAACCCCTTAATTTTTGCGAGCCCCCTAAAGGCTGCACGGGGCCCAACATGCCCCAAGGGAGTCCCAACGGGTTCTGGGCATTTTGGTCGCGCTGGAAAATTTCCCTCTCCCCGCTTTGGGGGCTCGGGCCGAGCAAAACCTTTTGCCCCTTCTTCACGGGAAAATCTCGCCGGAACTCAAAATGGGGAGCCCCCAGTTCGGGGAGCGACTCAAGCGGGTCGAAGTTCTTGAACCACTTGGGCAACTGC
>NW_005201836.1:15164-17197 GCF_000372725.1 Emiliania huxleyi CCMP1516 | reverse complement strand
GACGTCGGGGCGTGGATGCCGACGCGCTGTACGCGGCGGTGGCGGAGGCGGTAGTACGCGGCGGGCTGGCTGGCTTCAAGCCGCAGGCGCTGGCCAACACGGTGTGGGCGTATGCGACGGCGGGCGTGGCTGCGGACGCGCTGTACGCGGCGGTGGCGGAGGAGGCGGTGCGCAGCGGGCTGGCTGGCTTCAACTCTCAGGACCTGGCCAACGCGATGTGGGCGTATGCAGCGGCAGACCATTATCACCAGGCGCTGCTTGCCGACTGCTCGCGCGTGATCAGCGACTCGCTCGCGCGGGATCCGTCGAGCTGGAGCGAGGAGGGCCGCGTTCAGCTTCACCAATGGCAGCTCTGGCTCTCCCTGGAGCGAGGCGACGACGAGCAGCAGCATCTCCTCCCCGCCCCCCAGCGCCAGCTTTGCCGCGACGCCATGCAAGACACGCAAGTGACGATCTCTGAGTTCCAGCGCTCTGTCGCGGTTGCCCTCGCCGCCGTCCAGCACGGCTTCGAGGAGGAGTATCTCGAGCCGCGCACCGGCTACTCGCTCGACCTGGTGCTGCCCTCGTCACGCGTCGCGGTTGAGGTGGACGGCCCCTCTCACTTCCTGCTGCCCGACGGCCGGGGCGTGCGCAAGCCCAACGGGTCCACGCTGCTCAAGCGGCGCCTCCTCGTGGCCAGCTCGTGGCGGCTGGCTGCAGGGTGATCAGCGTTCCATTCTACGAGTGGGACGGCTTCGCGACGGCCAGTAAGGGGCAAACCTGCAGGGGCTGTTGGGCTAGTACTGATGGTCATAACTGTCGCTTGGCGCATGGCGGGCGGCTCCGTGGTTTACCTGTGTTACTTTAGTCGCAAAGTCGGCACACGCCGTCTGGCGGCGGCGGCGGCGGCGGCGGCGGCGGCGGCGGCGGCGGCGGCGGAGCCGTCGGAGGGGGTGGCGGCGGAGCCAGGCGACGAGGAGGAGGAGGCGGCGCGGCAGGCGGCCGCCGCAGCCGCAGCCGCGGCAGAGGCGGCGGCCGCTTCCCGGCCGTCGCCGCCGCCGCTGAGCGAGGAGCGCAGCTTTAGCGAAGACATGCAGAGCGGTCTCTTCGACATACAGATGCTCGCTTCGTTGTACTGAGGGCCGGCGGAAGCGCCAGGCACCACACGACCCCGGCCGCCGGAGGACCGGACCGTCAGAAGCTCCCCCCGAACACGTGTGGCAGCGCGCGGGGCCGCAAGCGAGAACTTGGAGCACTTGGTCACGTTTGAATTCTTTTCCGCACGATGGTGCCCACCTCGACGCCGACAGCGCCGCCGTCCAGCGACGCCGCGCCGCCGCCCGGGTCCGAGACTTTGAACGTGGACGGCTGGCAGGTCGTCGTCACCGACGGGCACGCGGTGCTGACCGAAGGCATGACGCACCTGCCGGGCGGGGCTTTCCGCGGCCGCACCTCTCTCGTCTCGGTCGCCTTCCCACGCAGCCTCACCTCCATCTCCCCCCACGCCTTCTGCGGCTGCTCCGCCCTCTCCTCCGTCACCCTCCCCGCCGGCCTCACCTCGATCGGCTGGCACGCCTTCTTGCGCTGCTCCTACCTCGCCTCCGTCACGCTGCCGCTGCCCGATGGCCTCTCGATTGACGACGGTGCCTTCTTCGACTGCCCCCTCAACGACGAGGCTAAGGCAGCAGTGCAGGCCATCAACTTTTGGGCGGTGCGGCCTTCAATCGACGCACGGGGGCATGCCACTGTGCCGGAGGGCGGCACCACCATCGCCAGCAGCGCCTTCTCCGACTGCTCCGCCCTCGCCTCCGTCACCTTCCCTGCCAGCCTCACCTCCATCGGCGATACCGCCTTCTTCAACTGCTCCGCCCTCTCCTCCGTCACCCTCCCCGCCGGCCTCGTCTCCATCGGCGGCAGCGCCTTCGAGCGCTGCTCCTTCCTCGCCTCCGTTGCGCTGCCGCTGCCCGATGGCCTCTCGATTTGCGACGGTGCCTTCTTCGACTGCCCCCCTCACGACGAGGCTAAGGCAGCAGTGCAGGCCATCAACTTTTGGG
>NW_005201836.1:5115-11595 GCF_000372725.1 Emiliania huxleyi CCMP1516 | reverse complement strand
GCACTTTAAATGCCGTGGGGCTCCTGTCGTTAGACGTGGAGACGCGAGGGTCGCCCCCCCTTGCCCCACCACCTCGTGTGTGTGGAGAAGTTTACCTTACCTTACCTTACCTTTTAACGAGTGGTTTCTCCCGGCCGGCCGCCTCCTGACACGCCCACGGACCGAGCCCAACGAAAAAGTCAGGTGCGCCGCATGCTCCCTGGCCCCTGCTCGCCCCTGCTCGCCCCTGCGAGCCAGTCCCGTGCCCAGGTCTCGGGTTGACGCATGGGGTCACACTCCCGCGAAACTCGTGAACTAGCCGGGGCAGTCGGACGCACTGACGGAGAAGGGGCAACTCCGTGCACTGACGGTCGGCCGCCAGAAAACACGCCTGCGTGGATCGCGTCACACCAATCCTCGCTACCCAACGCGGCCAAAGGATATCCACCCGAGAACCTCGAGAGTGAGAAAAAATAAGTTGAGCCTTGGCACCAGCCGGGCAGTGGGTTTGGCCCTGGCATCAGCCGGGCATGTTGTTGATTTGGCCTTGGCATCAGCCCTGGCAGGCGGGCACGCGGGACATGCACAGGCGCCAAGGGGCGCAGAACCGACCTAACCCGTCGGAGGTGGGGGGAAGGGAGTACCGCCGGGTTCCCCTGCGTGAGCGCAAGAGTAACCCCAAAAGGGCTGAAGATGAGCGGTGCGCGCAGGGGTCGGCGTGACGGGGCGAGGGACGCGCCGCGCGGGGCGCCGCCTCACCGGCCCAAGTGGCGCAGGGCGAGGCGGCGAGAACCGAGCGAGCACGTCCTCGTGAGCCCCGTGGCTCCAACCAGGCCCTTCCTTTTTTGAGCAGGTGTGACGCCGCGCGAGCGACGCTCCGAGATCGCCCGAGATAGCGCGGCGCGGCGGTGGGTGAGGTGGGGTGGGGTGAAGTGACGTGGCGTGGAGCTCCGGGATTGCGCGCGATAGCGCGAGATCGCCCGAGATCGCGCGGCCCGAGATCACGCGGCGCGGCCCGGGGCGGAGTGGATGGGTTGGGAGCGAGGGGGCGGAAGTGTTCAGTGCGGTAGATCGGTCAGTCGGGGCGCGTGAGCCGGACTTGGGAGCCGCGTACGTCCATTTGTCTTCGCCCTTTACTTGTCCATTTCGGACTCCCCTCTGTTCTGTCGACGCTTCCGCCGCAATTCGGATGGCTATTCTCTGATCACTTCTGTTCCATTCTAGCCCTGCCTCGTCCCATCGCTCGTGCCTCCCCGCAAACCATTGTGCGGTCGTCGCCTCTGGCTGTCCGTTTAACTCGCCTAGTAGCTGTTCGTAGTCCTCTTTATCTGTCTTGCCCCGCAACTCATGGACCCTCGATGCCTCAGTCCACGTCATCCATCCGTCGCCCTTCTCGTTTGTCACGTCGCTCCACCATACCAATCCGACCTCCGCGAGCCTCTTCTTGTATGTGCACCGTCGGGCGCCTCGCCTCCACATGGTCATGCTGTCTTCCCATAGTCGTGGGCCCCGCACTGTTTCCTGTTGGCCAGTCATCTCCCACAGGTCATCATCGAGGCCGTCTTTCATCTGCATCGACGTCCTCATGCCTCGTAGTCCTGCCCGATTCCGCTGTAGGTAGTATGCCTCCATCAGGTTTCCTTCATTTAGTTGCTCGTCGGGTATGAATGTCGTGTCCCATTCGAGTGGGTGTTTGCCGCGGCACCCCAGTCTCCATGCCGTCCTCGCCAGCGCATATCTCGCGACCATCCCCGCGGGTCGTCCCTCTGGTGCCGAGAGCATGTTGTCGATCGTGCTCATCCAGCTCGCCGTGGCTACCTGATACGTGTGCATGCTCCCTTCACCACCATCTTCCTCCGCCGCGTATAGGTGTGCCTTCGGGTATGCTGTTCCTGCTCCCTGTCGCTCTATCGCGTCTCGCCTCGCAACTTCGATGGCGTCGCAGTCCTCCATCGTCATGACGGTCCCTGCTTAGTCGCGCGCCGGAGACGACTCGACGCCGCTGAGATCGGAGATCAAGCTCTGACAGGTCGCACGTCGCTCCTTTGACGCCGACGTGACCCACCCGTGCAGATCACATCAGGACACGGTCTCGACGCGCTCGGTACGACGCCTGCGACCCGTCTCGGGTCAGGTTGCACGACGCTCATCGCGCCTGCCAGCGATGCCGTGCAGGTTGCCACGACGAGGTCGAGCACGCTTCTATACACTCGCCCAGCCTTCCTTTCCATCCAATTAGGCAGCCTGGGAACGATGGCGGTCAGAGGCAAAGCCTACGAGGGGTGGTGGAACCACATGTCACGGCTTGTACTGCCGGCTCGACCCCACGATAGCCTCCGAAGGCTGACTTCCCCCATTTGTGTACAAACCTCAAGCGATGAACGCACTTGATCTTTTCCCTCCAACGTTTCGCCCGCACCGCGGCCCCCATATCTTGCCGCAACGCACCGTGGGTCGCTCCCGGTAGAGCGTAGTAAGACGCCGCGCGTCCCCGCCCTTCCCTTCCCAAGGTGATCTCTCGGGCCGCGCCGCTCTCCCCCCGCATCTCCCCCTCGGCCGCCCCGCCCAGGAACCGCAACCAGGAATTGGCGGACCGGCGCCGAGCACATGGACATGGCCCGCACCTACACCCCCCCCTCCGGCCCAACTTCCGGCCCCGCCCCGGAAGGAATCCGGCGGGGACCGGCAGCCTGCCCCCGCCGCCGCCAACTCAAAAGAGATAGGTCGCGGCTCGGTTCTCGCACGGAGAACATGTGCTCCACGGGTGCTCTCGCTAAGAGTGCTGCCTCTCACGCGCCGGGCAGCGGGGAGGGGAGGGGGAGCCCGAGCCGCTCAACGGTCTGCCGCGCCTCCTCCATCGAGATCTCCTCCTCCTCCTCCCCGTCACGCAGCCGCCACGCCTGCTGCCTGTCCGCCATCCACCCGACGCCCTCGCCGACGGGGGCATCCTGCTTGAAGAAGCACGAGTCCACGTCGCCGTCGGCGTACCGGTAGACGCCGCGCCCCTCGTACATACCCGCCTTGTACTCGCCGTCGTAGACCTCGCCGTCGGCGTACCGGTAGACGCCGCGCCCCTCCCTCTTACCCGCCTTCCACTCGCCCTCGTAGACGTCGCCGTCGGCGTACCGCATGACGCCGCGCCCCTCGCGCTCTCCCGCCGCGTTGCGCTCGCCCTCGTACTCCGCCTCCACCTTCTCGCCCGAGTCAACCATCGCGTTGTTCACCTTGAGCGCGTAGGCACGGTACAGCTGGACGACAACCGGCTTGTCGCCCTTGCCCGTGAAGGAGGCCGCCTCGATCGCGGCGATCACGCGCTTGTTACGCGGCCCCATCCCCTCGTCGGCGCGGTCCTCCATCTCCGCCACGCGGGGACCCGCGCCGTCGATCTCGACGACCTTGGGCGGAAGCCGCTCTTCCAGCAGCTTGCCCAGCCCTGGGAAGTAGGCGAGGCGCGCGAGCGCCTCGGTGCTCACCGCGCTCTCAAACGTCGTCCACCTGCCAGCGGAGAGGGGGGGGGGGGGGGGGGGGGGGGGGGGGCCCCCCCCCCGCTGTGGGGAAGGGGGGCCGTTTAAAAAAAAAAAAAAAGGAACCCCCCCCGGGAACCCCCCCCTTGAGAAAAAGGTTTCCCCCCCCCCCTCCTCCGCCGCCGCGTGCGTTGGGAAGCGCACGCGCCACCGGCCCTCCTCGAAGCGCGCGTTCTCAAACGCCCCGAGAGCACTGCGCAGCTCTGCCTCGGCGCCGGCGCCGTCGAGCCCGCCGCCCTTCTCGACGAGGATGACCACCTCGCCGTCCAGCTCCGCCGGGCGGGCTGGCACGGAGCGGTGGCGGATGACGATCGTGCCGAAGAGAGAGGCGTAGACGTCGCCCATGACCTGCCGGAGGGTGAGAAGAGGGGAGGCGTTAGGAGAAGCACGGGCATGTGTGCGGGCGAGATAGTGGGGAGTAGAAGAGCGGCGGGCGCAGAGGGCGGCGGGGAGAAGGCGGCGCGGACCTTGAGCGCTTGATAGAAGAACTCGTCCTCGGCCGCCGTCCTTGGCTTTTGCGGGAGCGAAGAGAAGCTGCGGAGGGGAGGCGCACGGGGGGCGGGGGCGGCAGAGTGTGAGAGAAGCGTCAAGTGAGGGAAAGGCGCAGAGGGAAGCCTGTCCTCCCACGCAGCGCAGCCACTGGGCCCGGGGTGGGTCTGGGGCGGCGGCGCACTCCCAGAAGAGGCCCGTCACGTGCTCGCCGAGCGGGTGGCGCAGGAAGCGCCGCACGTTCGCCAGATACTCTCCAGTCACGTCGGGGTGGTCCGGCGAGGCCCAGCCGTACGTCAGCCCGGCGACTTCGCGGCTCAGCGAGCGCAGCGCCGCAACAGCCTCCTTCGGCGTGAGGAAGATGCGGATGCCTCGCTTCTTCTCCATCCGCTCCAGCTCTTGCCGGCGGAGGAGTTTGGGCAGCACCGCCTCGGAGCCGTCGGCGCGCAGGAACTCGGTGCGGAGCAACTTGATGGCGCCCGAGCGGAGGGCGGCGACGAGCTGCTTGTCGAGGGCCGCCAGCAGCGGGATGCCCTTGTGGTCGGCGGCGGTAAGCGCAGCTGACGTACCGGCAGCATAGCCCTTCTCCTCGTCCTCGGCATCGTCTGTCGCTATCCTGTCGTCAAGATCGAGCTTGCCGACCGGCTGCTCCGACGTAAGCTGCCTCTCCTGCGCGTATTGCTCTCTCTGCTCCTCTTCCAGCTCGTCCGGTTTGCTTTCGCCGCAGCCCATGGGCGTGCGAGCCGCCAGGGCGTGTCAGCAATCGTGCTCACAAAGACCGCCGCGAGTTACGCGCAATTTCTTTTCAGCACACACACACACACGAGAGAGAGAGAGAGAGAGAGAGACTCTCTCTCTCTCACACACACACACACACACACACACAGACAGACAGACATCCACGCACTAGACACACACACGTTCGAACGGCTGCGGCGCTCCTGCTCTGAGGCCACCCACAACAAGGCGTGTATTTCCCCGCCCGCTCGCCGCTCCCTCGCCCCCTGCCTCTCAGACCGCCACCTGGTCGTGCAGCAGCCTCGCGAGGCCGCGCGCGCGCGGCCGCGCGCGCGCGGCGCTGCGACCGATCGCAAAAAGAATTCTGTCCCAAGCCTCTCCAAAGAATTCTACCGACATGTGTCGCAAGTAGCAGTCTCGATAGCAGTCTCGAGCGGTGAGCCGCCTGATAAAAATGACTTTTTGAGCGTCCGTCCGCAGGCGTATTTTGTGTTCCGAGGCGGTGCCCGGTGCCGAGCGCAGGGAGTGCCCAGTGCACCCACCCACAGGTCGGTTGTCAGGCCTTCAGTTCACCTCTCCTAGCACCCGGTTTGGTGTGGTGACCTACATTACGAGGTCGAAGGTCCACACACACTTGCCCCCTGGCGATCTGGCAGTGGGCACTCAACTTTTTATTTGGGCGGGGGGAGGGTCCTCTGTTTTCTTTTTGTGGCCGCAAAAAGAATTTTACAACAAAACTTCCTCGCACTAGGCACGGGACTGGCGCGCACTGGCACTAACGCAGGTACACCACGGCTCAAAAAAAGAAATATGCCAACCAACAGTGCGTACAGAACTGAATAATGGCTACTTCGATTCGCATGTTCACTGCTGCGGTGTGTGCCGCGGGAGCGCGGCGGCGAGGTGGGGTGAGAATCTCTAGGGTACCATACTTGACCCCCCCCCTTGGCGCCACGTCTTTTCGTGCCAAACAGCGCGATCTGGGGCGGGGCATGGGGTGGGGCTACATGCGCTCGCGGGGCTCCCCGACGGGGCGGGCCTCGTGCTGATGGACCCAGCCGAGGTGCCCGATCAGTTGGAGCCGCGCCGACGCGCTGCGCGCGACCACCAGCCAGCTTTCCGGCCGGGCCGAGAACGGTGTGTCGAGAAAGCTGACAGTCAAAGTAGTTTTTCCCTCTTTTTGAGCGCGGCTGCTGCACACCCAGCCCACCAGTGATAAGAGAGGCACAGGATCCACCCCGTCGCGAGCTTGACCCCAGCAGCTCAGCGCTGCTGCTGGGGGGGGGTCCCGATCGGGGCAGACTGCACAACACACGTCGATAGATCAGTTTTCAGCTAAAGAAATTTGTGGGGGATGCAGCTCAAGAGCTCAGAGTTGGACGGCCTGTCCCAACGCGACACGCAACACGAGCGCCCGCACAGGGGCAACGGTGAGCAAGCCGACGCTGCACGCGGCGCCGAGGCTCATCATCAGCGCGGCGAACGGGAACGCCTCGCGCTCGTCGCTCAGACAAAGCACTGCGCCGCCGTGGGCGGTGCCGGAGAGCGCCAGGCCGCGCGCGGCGGGGTCGCGCACACCCAGCCGTGAGAGGAGGGGCTTGCCTATGGGAAAGGGGTCCGAGGAGGATCCGAGACAGTTCCTAGAGGGGAGGTGCGAGGGCAACGGCCCAGGGGCTAGCCGAGCGGGATGGCGACGAGTCCGGTGAGGAACGCGGCCAACATGCCTGACCATCAACACACCGAAGTCAGG
>NW_005201836.1:0-2517 GCF_000372725.1 Emiliania huxleyi CCMP1516 | reverse complement strand
TCGTGGGGCCAGCCGTTGTTCGTTGCAATTTCCAGGGCCCAAGGGCCGTGGGCAACCGCCGCCCTGAGAACACTCGCCGTCAAACCTCTCTTCCCTCAAACAGCGGCGGGCTCGCACGCGGGGGGACGGCTTCGTTTGTGGCGGTGCTGGTTGCAAAACCGGCGAGGAGGAGGCCGAAGAATGCGACGACCTCGACGGCGCCCAGCGGAGGCACTTTGAGGGGCAGCGCGATGAAGCCGGGCGCAAAGATGCAGGCGAGCCTACGGGGTGCCTTCCGAGACGGCTCCGAGAAGGTTCCGAGGCATCGCTGGTGCAGAGACGCTGGCGAGCCATGTGCGGAAGAGGACGCACGCAGGCTCGAAGAAGGTGCTCGCGGTGGAGGCCGCGCCCTCGCTGACGCGGCGGACACCGCACAGCACGCCGAAACCGCCGAGCATGCCAACGATGGACGCCGGGAAGGTGACGCCGACCTGCAGTGGCAGACCGCCCGCAGTCGGTGGATCGGACCGAGACAACCGAGGGCGGTGCCGATGCCGCGACCTGGCGCAGGAGGCGGCGGAGGGCTGCGTGCATGAGCAATAAGACAACCGCGGGCGCGATGGCCTTGCTTCGTAGGGCCGTCGGTAGCCACTCGCGGACTGTAGGCTCAGGAGGCTCGTGCGGCAGCGGCATGGCGGCGGGAGCAGCGGCGCTCGCATCCGTCAACAAGGCTGGCCGCCGCAGCACCGGCACCGGTGCTAGTGGCCGAGCGACCGTGGACGACGGCACGAAGCAATGTCCATCAAGGACCGCCAAGAGCAGTAGCAGCGCACTGAGCATGTGCACATGCATGTCGGTCAGGCTAGGGAGAAAAGAATTTACAAATCTACTCACTCTCACAGCACACAGGCTCGACACAGGTGCGAACTGGCGCGTGCTAGTACTATCACCGGCACACTAGGGAGAAAAGAATTTCCGAGACCAAGAATTCGCGAACAGAAAAAAATTTTGCGGCTAGCGCATCTCACAGCGGCACGACGGAGGGAGAGAGAGAGAGATTTTTAGCAATACCAGAGACGGAGGAGGAAAGGGCCATGAAGACAAACTGGCAGAGGATAGAAAGTACGTGCCGAACCCTAGGGTGGCGTCTTGAGGGAGGGTGTAGATCTATAAAATGAACTTAGCAAAAAAAGAATCCGAAACATAAGGCGTGATCAGATTTTGAAATAAAAAAAAGAAGGGAGCGGGCCAGAATTCCAGCGATGGTTGTGTCCCCTCTCGCGTTGCTCGCTCGCCCGTGCGGAGGGCATGGCCGCGGAGGAGGCGAGTACGCGCTGCCAGGCCTTCCACAGACAGCCTCTTGGGCAGACTGAGGGTCGGCTTTGCGTGGCGTAGCCCGTGCGCTGCGCTGCGCAAAGCTGCGTGTGCTGAAGGTGCATCTGGTGCTTCCTTTCGGAAGTGCGCACCTCCTGCAGCTGGTGGAAGGCCGTGCCGCCGCTCGCCTGCTCCGTGGACAGGGCGGGGAGGCGACGCCGCAGCGCCGCAGCGTCCGCTGCACGCCGGTGCAGCACTCTGCTGCCTGGCGGGCAGCATGCTGGTGCTGTGCGCGGTGTTTGCGAGGCGGCTTTGGCGCTGTACTGCCTGCCGCGGCGAGTGGCGCGAGGCACGCGAGGCGCCGCGCGTGGCCCGGACGGCGCCAGAGAGCGCGCTCGATGAGCCAGCCGGCGCGGCGCGAGCGCCGTGCAAGCTGGCACATCGTCTGCATGCTGCCGTTCTCTGGTCGACGGCGGTCAATCTCACGATTGTCGATCAAAACCGGCGGGCTTTGTGACGCCGTTTACGCAATCGTTTTTTGGCTTCGCTTTCTCTTTTGCTTGTTTTTATTTCGTTTTTTCTTTTACGAAGCGACGGAGGCGGGGGCGGGCGGGCGCTAACTACGGGCAACACATGTCGAAGGTTCGAGGACGACTACAGTGGGTTGCGGGCATTAAGAAAACGTAGCATTAAGAAACCACGCCGAGCGATTTCCGCAAAAATCTAAGAAACCACGGCGCGCCGCAGGCGCGGCCCCGAGAAAAGGCCAGACACGAGTGTGAACGGGAGGCCCAGCTCAAAATTTCTCTTCGCCTGCGGCGCGCGCACTTGTCACTTTCCAAGTCTGCGGTGTTCTGAGTGGATGGAGTGAATGGAGGCGTGTGTGCGTCTTCCCGTCATCCAGACAGAGAGCCGACTCGACGGCAGACTCTGGCATCGCCCTCGCGGACCGCAGCTTACCTCTTACCTAAAAATCCTTCGGGCCGGCGCTCTGGCTTGAGTGCCCCGGCGGCCGGAGCTAAGAAACCACGGCGTGGGGTGGATGAGGGCTGTCGAAAGGCTTAGAAACGGCGGCGTGCCGCGCAATCCTGTTTTCCTTCATGCCCGCAACCCACTGTACTCGCCGCCTGGCTCATTTGGGGCGCGCGGCTCCCTCGAGGACCGGCGCGCCCCTTTCCCCGCGCAGCGTAGTCCCACTCCTTACGTATAGAGGGAGCACGACAC
>NW_005201837.1:0-1061 GCF_000372725.1 Emiliania huxleyi CCMP1516 | reverse complement strand
CCTCGGTGGCGGAGGTGGCGGAGCCAGCGAGCGGCCAGATGGCGGCAGCTGCGGCTGCGGTGGCGGCGGAGAAGGAAGCGACGGGCGTCGTGGCTATCGGAGGTGACGGTGGTGGCGTGGTCGAGCTCGGAGGCGTGTGATGGCGGCCGGCTGATCGCCCTAGGGGCTCAGCATTATCGACGCACCTGCGGTCGGGAGCCCAACTTCAGCGCTGGTATAGTTGTGGTTGCAATGGATCTGGCCCCGGAGACTTGCACGCGGGGTCAAGCAGGGTATCAGTGGTAGCCGAACGCTACCACGGCGCTGCAGGTCCACCCACGGCAGTCGTACCAGGTCTCCAAAGTGGGCGCCACGGCGAGAGGCGCGTGGGCGCGCAGCCGGAAGTGAGGGTCGGGGCGGCCATCTGGATGGCGCGCTGCCCGGCGGGTAGGGGTGTTGGGCGGGGGAGCGCGTCGATTGGGCGGCAGCGCGCACCTACATGGCCTGGCCAGCGTCGCGCATGAGAGCGAAAGCGAGGGCTGGAGAGGCGCTTCAAGCGAGGGTGCTCTTCACGGGCCTCGTTTGGCGAGACTGTAGTCTCCTGACGTCCAGAGCTCCCGGAAAGAGAAAAATCAGGCGTTCGCCGACAGGGTGGTCGGACCGCTCACTCTGACGCGGCCATGTGCTTCTTCTGCCCAGACACGCCGCCCGACAAGGTCCAGGCCCTGGGCAAGGGCGGCCTGGGCACCCGCGGCCAGGCCAACGAGCACATGCTCGGCCACGCCAATGACCCGCACCAGTTTGCGATCGGCATGAAGCACGTGTGCCAGGCGGAGCCGGGCTGCTGCATCCTCTCGGGGATCGGCGCGCCGTGCGGCCTCACCGCCTGCTGGGCGCGCAAGGCCGTGCTCGAAAAGTACGAGCAGAACGGGCTCGACGACTTTGTGTGCTTCCAGCGCTACATCCCCAAGTGCTGCTGCATCGACTTCACCAACCAGTGCCCGGGCGGCACCTGCGGCCTCATCCTGGAGGGCTGCTGCTGCCCCATCTTCTCGCTCTCCATCGCGCGCATCCACTATGGG
>NW_005201838.1:0-1061 GCF_000372725.1 Emiliania huxleyi CCMP1516 | reverse complement strand
GCCACCAGCCCTCCGCTATGGCATCGGAGCGGAACTGCCTCCAGGAGTCGTCCGCGTCGATAAAATTTTCCTCCTCCTCCTCCTCCTCAAACTCGGATGCAATTGGTGGCCGCGTCCGTGCGCACCTCGTGAACGCGGTACTTGCGATATTTCGCGGCGCGCCACGAAGTGCGCTTCCGTGAACAAGAAACAAGCACTTCGCCTGGACAAAACAAAGCAGCAAACACGCGAGGCGCACCGCCATGCCCCGGTGAATCCTTGTGGACGATTTCGTATGATGAAGAGGGTTCGGCACCATGCACGATGCGGGGCACGTGGGCATAATCGGTAGGTAAACGAACAAGGTTCAATTCGTCTACGTACGGCTTAGTGAGTGGTTGGGGTGGCTTCAGGCATCCCCAAGGGAGCCTCTGCGGTGCCACATAAGCAGCTTAGTGATTGTCGAGACTTTAAAGTATTCGTTCGTTGGAAGATCTCGCGAACAAGACAGACACTGCTACTCGAGTAGATCTATGGTCTATGGTCACCAGTAAATCATAATTCGACTTTGATCTTTGAGGGATCATATCTCAAAAAGCCGGGAGATAAATAAATAAACAAAGTGCAGTGGAAAATCCAAAAAATAAATACATAAAAACGGACACCTCTCTACTGTGAGGTGGGTAAAAAGGAACAGGTCCCCGCCCTTGCGATGTTTGTGCAGGGTTCTTTGTGGGTGTGGTCGGCGACTAGCCGGGGTCGTCCAAGCCGGGAGATAGCATAGCATTATTGTTGCATATTATGCCACATAAGGTCAGACTTGACCCCATAAGCATCAAGAACCCGATGCTCATGCTCCGGCTCGACTGTGCCGGCACACTGCCTCCTCGCGCCAGCCGCCAGCAGCCGTCGCGGCCCGCACCAGAGAGGGAGGTCGACGCGTTGCCCCCGCCGGCGGCACCCCAGGTCAGAGCCGGGATCTATCTAGGAATGTTTAGGTAAAATGAGACGTCGCCAGTCCGCAGTCTGCCACCCACTTGGGATGACAGGAAGACGCACACACCTCCATCCACACCGCCCAG
>NW_005201839.1:0-1061 GCF_000372725.1 Emiliania huxleyi CCMP1516 | reverse complement strand
CGGAGCAGGCGCGCGGCGGCACGGCCTTCCACCAGCTGCAGGAGGTGCGCACTTCCCAAAGGAAGCACAGGATGCTCCCGCAGTTTACGCAGCTTTGTGCAGCGCAGCGCACGGGCCACGCCACAAAGCCGACCCTCAGTCTGGCCAAGAGGCTGTCTGCGGAAGGCCTGGCAAGCGCGTACTCGCCTCCTCCGCGGCCATGCCTTCCGCACGGGCGAGCGAGCAGCGCGAGGGGACACAACCCATGCGGGAATCGCGTGTCCCCTCTTTTTTTTTGCGCAGCTATAAATAAATAAATAGAGCAGTCATCTCCAGGGAGAGATGGGCGACGCACACAAACACAGAGGGACAGTGCGCACCCCGCCCCGCTCGCAGGGCGTGCATCACACAGGTGGACTGTGTGACTCCTCGGGTTTCTGGGACTCAGAGGTGTGCTAGTCGCTATTCTCCGACAATTCCGACATATCTGACGGGCAGTTCGGGCTCGAGCGGTCGCGGTCACGGCCAGCGCGTGAGGCCTGGCTAGGGTTGCCGGGCGAGAGCTCGACCCACGCGCCGGAGCGCGCGTGGTGCTTGAGCAGCCGGGCGGTCGCCGCAGCCACCTCGAAGGGTAGCTCGTCGAGCCACTCGCCGAATGTGCCCTCGTCCTGCGCCGCAGCGAGGAATTGCTCACCTAAGCCGTACGCGCGGCAGGCCCGGTAGAGCGCCTCGTTCTGGATCTCCTCCGGCGCCTCGGAGTCGTAGCCGCAAACAGAGGAGCCGGCAGAAGAGGCCCGCTTCGCAGGCGGCGCGTCAGGCGACGAGGAGCGCGAACGCCGCGGCGGCACACCGTCGCCGCGCGCGGAGAGCGCGTTCCTGTCGACGCGGGGCGCAGCCTTGCGCCGGCCGCGCTTGGCCGGCCGGATTGTGAGGCTGCCGGCAGGCGGCTGTGCAGCCGCGGCTGCGTACGACTGAGCCGCAGGCGCGGCGGCTGGCGCGGCGGCGGGCGCGGCGGCTGGCGCGGCGGTGGGCACCGCGGCGGCTGGCGCCGCGGCGGCGGGCGCGGCGCCGGGAGCAGCGCC
>NW_005201840.1:0-1061 GCF_000372725.1 Emiliania huxleyi CCMP1516 | reverse complement strand
TACAATGCTTTGGATCTATGAACATGACCTCGAGTGGAGCCCCAGTCCTCGACAGGCTCATGACGATCGGCCGTCGATCCCGAAGGGTCGTCGGTTGAGCTAGGGAGCCTGGCGATGGACGCCACCGCGACCCCTCGTGGCATCTCTCTCGCCGTCGGCGAGCCGGGGGCTCGCAGACGGCCGACTTTCTATATAACCAGTAGGACAGCCGTGAGTGTGAATCGGATAAGGAGTTTGCGTCCGTCCACCGTCTTCGTGGACGTCTGTCCTCGTGACACCCACACCCCACACGGCCTGTTTTGCTTCCCCACCCACCCTCCCTATTTTGTGTGCGCTGTCGCGTTTTGGGGTTGGTCCTGCAACGGTGTCTCGTGCGGAGCAGTGGTGTGCTGTCGCGCGAGGGTTGCAGGCGTGAGGGTCGAGGGTACCTTTTCCCCCCTTTGCTATTAACAATGCTTTGGAATCTATGAACATGACCTCGAGTGGAGCCCCAGTCCTCGACAGGCTCCAGCCGGCACGTCTCCCGACGCTTCGCTCGCCTCTCCGTTTACGGATGACGTCGCGGCCGGAGCCGCTGACGCTGCCGCTGCCACCTCGCTCTCCGCGCTCGACGGCATCGCTGCCAACGGCTTGCTGGCTGCTGCTCGTACGAGCTCGCCGACTTCGGCACGCCCCTCCGTGCCGTCCGACCCGCCCCAGCCGGCACGTCTCCCGACGCTTCGCTCGCCTCTCCGTTTACACACACAGCTATCAATCAGGCAGGGACCTCCCGACGCGCTCGCTGCGCTTCTCGTCTCACTTCATCGCGTGCCTGTCCACCAGCGACCAACCAGCGTGTCTGTCTGTCAACTCTTCTCGGTACTGCATGTCTGTGACTGGCTGAGTGAGACCGGCTTACTGACTGCCTCTTTCCACTTTCGCCCGCCAGCTGCCAGCCAGTCTCCAACCACACCACCCAGATACCCAGCGCAGGTGTCGCATCCACCCTCGGTTCGGACCATGGCCGTCTCATCTCAGTCAGTTTCGCCTGCGAAGCTGTCCTGTTATACACACGGCGCCCC
>NW_005201841.1:0-1061 GCF_000372725.1 Emiliania huxleyi CCMP1516 | reverse complement strand
CGTGCGTGTGCGCCGCCGGCGGAAGAGCGCGCGGGTGAGGGAGGGGGGGGGGTGCGCGCGCGCCGTCCTGCAGCGTCGCCGGCCAAAGAGCTCGGCTCCTCGAGAGAACCGACGGACGACGGACGACGATCGGCTCCTCAGCAGTGGGACGCCGAGCTGGAGGCTCGGCCGGGAGCTCGCGCGGGCACGTGGAGCTTTCCGCTCGGGCCAGCAGGAAACGGGCGCCCCGCACAGCGACGCCTGCCGTAGAGTGCCGAGAGCTCGGCTCGACGCGAGCGCCGAGGAGAAGCGATCGGCTCCGCAGCAGTGGGACACCGAGCTGGAGGCTCGGGCGGGAGCTCGCGCGAGCACATAGCGAGGTGCGTGCGCGGCGGCGTGACACAGGTGAGCGGGCAGCTGGCGCACATTTCGGCTGTGGGAGCTGCCAGGAGTTTGCTCTCTCCGTTCACACCCCTTTGCAGAATTCTTTCTCGTAAAATTCTTTCTTCTCTTCCCTTTTGGTGGGAGGGGCCGGGGAGTGAATGGCTGCATACTGCAGATGAGAGATTCAATCTCCACACGAAGAGCGGCCAAGTGGCATATGCTCTGGGTCCCTAATATCATCATAGGACGTTGGACGTATGCAACAGGCGACTCTCAATCACACTTCTCCGCCGCTCCCGTCCTGGTCGCTCCCCCCCCCGCGCTGCCCGCAGTCGGCGATGGTGACGCCCCGCACCGGCGTGCCGGCGGCAGAGCCGCACGCGCCTCCGATGGCGACCGCGTACTCGACTCCGGCTACGACGCGGCCGAAGACGACGTGCTTGCCGTCCAGGTGAGGCAGCGCATCGAGCGTGATGAAGAACTGCGATCCGTTGCTGTTGGGGCCGCTGTTCGCCATCGAGAGGAGGCCCTTTGCAGAGTGCTTCCGCACAAAGGGCTCATCGTCGAACCGGCGGCCGTAGATCGACTCGCCGCCGCGCCCGTCGCCCGACGTGATGTCTCCTCCCTGCAGGATCTGCCCGGGCACCATCCGGTGCAGCTTGCTGCCCTTGAAGTGCAGCGGCGGCCCTCCGAAGGCC
>NW_005201842.1:0-1061 GCF_000372725.1 Emiliania huxleyi CCMP1516 | reverse complement strand
CTCATCGACGCCGCCGCCACCGCCGCCACCGCCGCCACCGCCGCCACCGCCGCCACCGAAACCCTCGCCGCCCTCGCCGCCGCCCTCGCCGCCGCCCTCGCAGCCGCCCTCGCCGCCGCCGCCCTCCCCCATCCCTCCTCACCGCCACCGCTGCAGCCGCCCGGACGCCGCCGCCGCTCGTACCGCGGCCTCCGCAGCCCTTACCGCCGCCGCCCTCCGCCGCCGCCGCCGCCCTTTAGGGACCGCCGCCGCCCCCTGCCCGCCTCCTCCTCTGCCACACCGCCTTCTCTGCCGTCAGTTTCGTCTATCAGCCCTTCGTTCGCGAGCGTCCTACCGCCCCCTCCTCTGCCAGCCAGCTGCCGCGCGTGTCCATGCATCTTGAGCCCGCTCTACTTCTTCGTCGGCATCGCCACATCGTCTGCGACGACTTCTACGCCGTGGCGATCGATGAGGTGGTCGAGGTGCTCAAGAGGTGCCCGAGGACGTCGCTGGCGCACCCTTCATGGCGGTCGGGTCGTCGGCGCCCGAGTTCTTCACGGTGATTCGCCCCGCTCGTGACCGAGTCGGACGAGGGCGTCGGCGACATCGTCGCCGCGCCGCCGTCTTCAACTCGATGACCTCTCCACCGCCGCCTTCACCGCCGCCGCCGTCACCGCCGCCGCCGTCTCCGCCGCCCAGTCCGCCACCCTCGCCCCCACCGCCGTCACCGCCGCCGTCGCCGCCGCCCAGCCCGCCGCCGTCGTCGCCGCCACCCAGCCCGCCGCCCAGCCCGCCATCGCCGTCTCCACCGCCATCCTCGCCCCCTGACGCCTTTAGCGTCACAGCCCCTCGTGCCAACGCTTCCCTCGAGCCCCGTACCTGCAGTTGCCTGGAACCGCCCCTTACGTGCGCTCCTCCCTGCAGTAGTTGACGGCCGTCATTGCTCTAAACAACATGCTTCAGGGCTGGCGGTCGCACGCTTCGACACTTCTCGCACAAGGGTCGATCCCCTTCTGGGGCTGTGTTTTGTTGTTGGTCCTTTGTCAGGGGAGGAAACCTTTTCATACTTTAAATTCAGGTGG
>NW_005201843.1:0-1061 GCF_000372725.1 Emiliania huxleyi CCMP1516 | reverse complement strand
GAGGGCAGGTCACCTTCATCGTCGGCGACGATGCGGAGCGCATCGAGAGCGTGAGCAAGAACCTGCTCTGCATTCGGTCCGTGTTCTTTCGGACCATGTTCGGCATCGGCATGAAGGAGCGCGACGCCGCCGAGGTCACGGTGCGGAACACCGACCTCGCCACCTTCACCGCCCTCATCCGCTACCTCTGCACCGACCAGCTCGACCTCGGCGAGGAGGAGGGCGGCAGAGCGCAGCGCGCGCTCGACCTGCGGCAGCTGACGCAGATGTACCAGGTGCCGCGCCTCGAGCTGCTCTGCGCGCAGGCGCTGCAGGAGAGCGTCGGGCCGGCGAGCGCCGTGCCGCTGCTCGAGGCGGCGCACGCGACGGGCGACGGGCGGCTCCTCGCGCAGTGCCGCCGCTACGTGGCCGACAACGCCGCCGAGGTGCGGGCGAGCGGCGGCGTGGAGCAGCTGCGCGACTTTGGCGTGGCCAAGGGGCTGCTCGGCGACGCGCTCGACCAGGTGGCGGAGCTCAAGGGGGCGATGCACGCGCTTCGCGTCACGGGGAGCTGAGAAAGTGCATGCAAGGCGTGGTTTTGTTTACCCAATGTGCGCCCGTTCCACCTCTGGTCGGAGGTGCCATGCACTCTGAAGAGAACTGCCCTCTGCCGAACGGCTCCTGCCTCCTCTCCATCACCACAGTGGATTTTGCCGTTGTGGTGGGTTGGGTGCGAAGGGGGCCCGCAAGTGTGGGAGACTTTTCGGCGGTCCGCGAAATGCGGCTGCGAGGGATGCGTCCTCTTGGGGCGACCTTTGGGTAAGTGTACAGGGACCCCGTACGAGAGTATCCGCAGGACACAAGAGACGTACGCGGCATGCATGTGCACTCTCGAGGTCGAGCACGAGGCGAGAGTTGGGGGGGGAGAGAGAGAGAGTCAGTCAGATGAACACAGAGCGCAGAAGCCCCTAGGCGCCGCGTGATCACACGTCTCTTTGGCCGAGGCGTGCCGCTCCATCAGCATGCGGGCCTCGGCCAGCTTCTGAGAGGCCATCTCCCTCTCCGGCGGGGCGAGGCCGCGG
>NW_005201844.1:10156-11855 GCF_000372725.1 Emiliania huxleyi CCMP1516 | reverse complement strand
CCTCGTCCGGCTGCGGCGTACACATTCCGCCCTCGAGGAGCGGCGCCGTCTAGAGGCGGAAGGGTACGGCCGCGAGCTCGCCGAGCTGCGGAAGGCCTTCTCCCGGCTCGAGCTGCGCGTCTATGCGGGCCGCAACCCCGACGCAGAGCCGCCGCCGCCGCAGCAGCGCGCGGCGTCCGCCAGGGCGCCCGCCGGCGGCAAGGCGGGCCCGACGCGCCGCCAACTGACGCCCGAGCTGGCCGCGATGCGCGAGCGGATGGCGGCGCTGGAGCGCGCAATCATGTGAGTCCTCATCGGGTTCGGCGGCGGCCCTTGTCTCCGGGCCAGCGCCGGCCGTGAGTGTCAGGTGTCACACTGTTATACAGTTTGACTCCTTGTGACACTGACAGAGTGACAGTGACACTGGAGGACCGGCCACCCCGGGCCGCGCCGAGGGCTGCGTGCGCTGCGGATGTTTTTGCACGCGTCTCTCTTCTACGGCTTTATCAACAACACTCGCCTTGCTCCCACAGTGCTAATGTGCTATCGCGATAGTGGATAGAGTGCCACAAGAGCGAAGAGGTGTCTCGGGCTCGTTTGCTCTCGGCCTCTCGCCCGCACGCTCTCGTCGCGCCTCCCCGCGGCACGATGCGCAGGAGCCCGGCATACACCTACGCCTGGTCCGTTGGCGGCTGGCCCGTCGCCGTGCCGAAGACAACCTTCCAGGCCCCGTCCTTCTTATCTCGAGCGTCGCGCTGTAGACGGCGAGGTTGTCGTTCGCGGCTCTCTTAGTGTAAGTCGCTACCGCTCCAATGCCGCCGGCAAAGATGCGGAAGGAATCAATCGAGACGAGCTGCCCCAACTCGGGGACACTGTCGTCCGAACCGCCATCCGACTTCAGCATGCCTGCCCAGGTGATCTTGCTCATGGCATTGCCAGACGGCCGGAGAACCTGCACATCTTCGTCCGCATAGAAGGTGGCCCAGTGCTCGTCAAGCTTGGCCTTGTCGTGTTTCGTGAGAGATCCGCCCCGGGGGGGCACACAGCGCGTCGATGAAGGCTTTGATATCTGACTCGAGTCTGCGGTCCTCTGCACGAGATTCTCCGGGTACCCCTCTTTGTACCCGTGCTGGCCGGATTCCTCCTCCGAACAAGTCAAGTTCGATCGGCCCCAGTCTCGAACTGGCAGCCACTATCTCACCAAGGTTGTTTCGTGATGCCGCGGAATCCCCGAAAGTATGCACTCCTCCGCGGTGCACACTGTAGTCGGCCGCGTGAACCTGTGAGAGCCCCTGTGTGAAGAGTGCGTAAGGGGTTGGAAAGTATGGGTGGCCACGCGGCGCTCGCAGAGGTCGGCGCGCGAGTAGAAGCGTTTGCGCTGCAGCGACTGTTGTGGAGAACGCTTATTGTTTGTAGCTACGGCTTTAGTTTTGTAGAGGAAGAGCCCGAGCAGGAGGGCCTGGCGCACAACCCCTGTGCAACTCAGGGTCCTTTTCCCCCGTAAGCCGAGCGTATGCGATATGGCCGTGGAGTGGTGTGCTGCTAAAGCCTCTCAAGCCGTAGAGGCTAGAGCTGAGAGAGAGAGAGAGAGAGAGAGAGAGAGAGAGAGAGAGAGAGAGAGAGAGAGAGAGAGAGAGAGAGAGAGAGAGAGAGAGAGAGAGAGAGAGAGAGAGAGAGAGAGAGAGAGAGAGAGAGAAAAAGAGCTTGAAAAATTGAAAAA
>NW_005201844.1:5022-9797 GCF_000372725.1 Emiliania huxleyi CCMP1516 | reverse complement strand
GAAGCGCCAGCGTCAGGCCGCCGACACAGACGGTGCCGCCGTCGATCTGCACGCTGAAGTCCTTGGGGCACCGCTGCGCTGCGTCCACCGCCTAGTCAGGGAGCGACGACTTTGGGTGAGGGCAGCTCTGGGTGTCTCGGGGCAGCCGCCGGTGCAGCGGCATCCTCGAATGCACCGCCCGCGGTGATGTGAAGCGCCGCGCCGACAAGTTCTGCGTAGTTTAGCACCCGCCCGCCGTTGTCGGAGAAGGAGTAGCGCTGGCCGGCCACGTTCGGCGAGGGGAGCAGCCGCGACGCCCGCGACTGCGCCAGCCGTTGCCAGCGCGGAGTTTCGGCGCCGCAAGTGTAGACTGTGATCCACAGCCCATCTCCGAACCGCGCAGCGTCGAAGGGGACGCACGCCGACGATAGGTCGCGCACCGCGGCAACTGCGGCCGCCTCGTTGGGCGGCTCTCGCGCCGAAAACGCGTCAGAGAGCAGCGAGACGAGCGCCGCTTCGCGGGCGGTGACAGGAGATGCTGTGCGCTGAAAGAGCTTTGGGAGGCCGCCGACCCGCAGGGACGTCGCGGGGAGGAGGAGGAGGAGAGCGCTGGCTGGGCGGAGCATACACAAACAACCCATGCTCCGGATCGGCGGCCAGCTCCCTCTTCCCACCGACACTTGAGCTTGAGCACTGGATACTGGATAGGGTCGATTCCGCATGGTACGGGACCCCTCGATCGTCTCGCCCTCCCTCACTGGTGTGTTCATGGGGGGGGGGTCATAACAAACACGGTACACGATCGAGGTGCACGCTGCCGAAGCAGTGTCGTCCCCCCTCTCCCCGACGGCGATGGCGGTGTGACCGATCGAGCTACATACAAGAGGAGCGCAACTCCAGCACACATCCCAGAAAAATAAAAAAATCGTGAGTCTCGCTCGAGTTTCTCCCTTGCTTGTGAGGTGGATATCCTATGGCCGCGTTGGGTAGCGAGGATTGGTGTGACGCGATCCACGCAGGCGTGTTTTCTGACGGCCGACCGTCAGTGCACGGAGTTGCCCCTTCTCCGACTGCCCCGGCTAGTTCCCGAGGTCGTCGGGTGTGACCCCTGCGTCCCCCGAGACCTAGCGCGGGTGGGTTGGAGTGGGCTCGCTGCAAGGAAGGGCTGTGTAAGAAGCCGATCCCCGTAGTCCGCCCACAGGTGATTTGTTAAATTCTTCCGCCTGTGTCGAACCTGAGAGAGTTCTTCCGCCGACGCAGGCAGTGGCGAGGGGGCCGCTGCTGCGGGCGGGCGGAAGGCACCGCGGCGCCGTCGAGGGCGGCGCCGTGGCGCCAAGGACCACAAAGGAGAGTTTGAGAATGTGCCCGACACCGAGGCGGCGAACCACGGAACGACGCCCCCCCCTGCCATCTCTGGTGGCTCTGGAGGCTCCGCAGAGGCGGAGCCCCCTGGGGGGCCTCGTCCCACGTATCCTTGCGGCGTAACCATCACCTCGGCTACAACGGCACAGGTCTCCTCTCCTTCTTCCTCTTGGCCGTGCGGCCCCGACTCGGAGCTGCTGCCATTTGAGCTCACTGAATAGTCTCGGCGCGCGCGGCTCAGCCGGCGCCGCTTTCGAGGTTGGAGGAGCTGGGAGACGAGGTACGGGTCGAGGGGGCTCGTGTGCGGGCGCTCGAGTTCAAGGCAAAGGAGGCTTTTCTGGCGCGGAGCGGACTTAGCGGCCAGGCGTTGGAGCTTGGAGGCCGAGGAGATGCGGTTGATGCGGCTGAGGGAGGGGGCGAGCCTGCTCCGCAGGACGCCTGCCACGGCCACGCCCCTCGGGGCGAAGAAGGCGGGCAAGCGTGCCGCGGAGGCGGAGCGCAGGGCGATTGCGCTTGAGAAGGAGGTGTGTGTGGGTTGACAGGGAGTGCCGGGGTGGGCGTCGTAAGGGTGAGGGCGATTGCCGCCCTCCCCCCTTCGCCCACCTCGACGCCTTCGTGTAGGCACCCCCGCGGCTGTGCCTCTTTTGGTACCGTGGCGTACCTGTGTCGAACCTGTGTAAATAAATAAATAAATAAATAAAACGGGCACGCCAAACGAGGGGTGGGAGAAGGACAGGGTCCCCACCTGCACGAGCAGGATCTTGTAAGGACGATCAGGGACACAGGGGAACGGGAGCGGGGAGCGCATCGCGACACGGAGGGGGGCTGGGCAGGGTTCACCCACACGACAGGGTCCCAGGGATTCCTCTCTCGTATAGGACAGGTTGCACCCGGCGGCACGGGGGCAGGCGCGGGCCTCCTACTGGTTGCGCTCTCCTAGTTCTCCTGCTCCTGACAAGGGACAGCGACAGGCTCGCAGCACGGTGGACTCCCTATTCCACTGGCGATCTCTCTCGACTAGCGACCTTCCTCCGGCTTCTCACCAGCAGTCTCTCACTACCACGGGCACACTGACAGAGGCGGCCAAAAGGCTCAAGTGGGTGGCAGGGCGGTGATAGGAGTCTCCCACTCTGTGGGCTTCGCTAGAGGTGCGGCCCCTGCGCGTGTCCTCGCCCTTGAAGGGGAAGGGGAAGGGGCTGTGTGTGTGTGTGTGTGTGTGTGTGTGTGTGTGTGTGTGTGTGTGTGTGTGTGTGTGTGTGTGTGTGTGTGTGTGCCTGCGGGCGCTGTGCGAGCCGCCCTGAACGACCACAATGTTGAGCGCGCTCGAGCACCGAAGCACCGCGAGCGCCGGCGAGCACCACCGCCCCGCGCCTTGGCGTGGGTCGGTAGTACACGATGCGGCGCCCAGCATGCTCTCTATCATGCGTCGCACCCGCAGTGGCCGAGCCGACCGCCGCTCGAACTGGCGCCGAGTGGCTCCCAGATCGAGCGCGGCAGGCTCAGTCGCACCGTCGCGGGGCGAACGCGAACCGAGCCGTCGCCGTTCGCCGCAGCCGCCAGCCGCCAGCCGTCAGCCGTACAGCCGTACAGCCGTCAGCCGTCAGCTCGCAGTCGCTGTGTGCTGAGAGAGAGTTCGTTCGTTGAATTCTTCCGCCGAAGCCACAAAGATTACATGTACCCGCGTTAGGGGCCGGCGTCGCCGCCGGAAGAAGGCGAAAGAAGCAAGAAGCCTCGTGCAGCTTTCATGTTTGGCAGCTATTTTAGCGGGCAGGCGACGACGGCGGAGCGGCTGGCCTACGTCCTGCTCGCGCTGGCCGTGCTCGCCTATAGCTCTGTGACCATCGGCGCAGAGCTTGGACTGATCGCGCCGAGGTGCAGCGACCTCCAAGAAAATTCGTTGACAATCTTGGCCTCCACCGCTGAAGATTTCGCCAGGACACACCGTAGTTGATGCGCGCGTCCGCCTCACACTGCTCTCGTCTCGCGTCTGCGAGGTGCGACCTGCCATCTCGCGCCGAGCCTCTCAAGTATGGCAACCCGGACTATGTGGAGGTGTCGCCTCCGAGATTCACGTGGCGCCACTAATTCCGTACCCGTCTCGCCAGCCACACAGCTCCGCGCGCGCGTCCATCCCGCCATACCCACGATTCGTCACCAGGACCCATGCAAGGGTGTGCGTCACTGGAGCCTCCTCGGCTTCACGACCTGGGAGTGCTCCATCTGTGCGCGCATCCTCATCTCGATTGCCGTCGGGACGGTCATCGGGTGCGCCTTCGCTCGGCCCCGTCCCCGTCGAGCGCCGCCCGCGCGGCTGCTTTCCTCGCCGCCGCCCGCACTGCCTGCTGTCAGCGCCGCCGCGCCGCCCTCGCTACCCCTGCAGGTGGGAGCGCTCGCTCCGCGGCCACACGGCGACAGGCATGCGCACCATGTCGGTACTGTGTCTCGGCGCCTGCTGCTACTGCATCTGCTCGCTCTTCTCCTTTCTCGACGGCCCCATGGCGTGGGACGCCTCCCGATCCTCGGCCGCCATCCCGACTGGAGTCGGCTTCCTCGGTGCGACAGAACCCCGCCGCCCGCCCCACCGCCCACCGCACATTCACGAGGCGCGCACGGCCCGCCCACGATGCGTCCGTGGCATGACCAGGCGGTGCGACCATCTGGAAGGGCAAGAGCTCGTCTTCTGGAAGGGAGGTGTGTTCGTAGACGCCACCAGAAGCTCCCGGTGCGTCCTTCGAGGGCCCCCCGGCTCGGGCGCGGTGTCCGTCAGTACCCCTACCCTCGATTTGCTACCTCCCCCCTCGCGGTCGGCCCTGTCCCCTCCACAGGAGATCCACGGCCTCACCGCCGCGATCCTCGTCTGGCTGACTGCCGCCGTTGGCAACGCGATTGGAGGCGCCATGTACGTGCCCGCCCTATTCACCACCGCCGCCGCCATCGTCATCCTCAACACGAATGCCATCGAGTTCATCACGGCCACCGCCGCGTCGCGCAAGCGGAGCCGCGACTCCAACTCGACCCTGCAGCGCGAGCACCATAGCGCACTCACGTTGCTCGCGTTGAACCTCATCACACTCACGGCGTTACGCCCTCCTGGCGTCCGTACCTCGGCTGAGTCTCGGCTGTATCTCGGTCACATCTGCGCTGTAGGCGCTCGCCTACGCCCTCCTCTCGCTCGCCGCCCCCTACCTCGCGCCGCCCTGCGACCGGACGGTCGACCCGTCAAAATACACGGCAAAGTACTCGAACCCAGTGTACGCCGCCACGTACGACCCGTGCTTCCGCGACCGCCACGCGATCCTAGGAGGGCTTTCGAGGTTCGAGGCGGACCTCTGCGTCCGCCTGAGCGTTTCCGTTCTCCTCGGCGCGATTATCGGCTACGAGCGGAAGCGGAGCGATCGCGGCGTCGGAACCCAGAACCTAGATGCCGCGCGAAC
>NW_005201844.1:2344-4922 GCF_000372725.1 Emiliania huxleyi CCMP1516 | reverse complement strand
CGCCCAATCACGTTGCCACATTGCGACGGCTCGTGACCGTTTCGCCCATTGCGTCCTCCTGCAGGCATCCAAACCATGGCGCTGACGTGCCTCGCTTCGGCGCTCTTCGTCGCTGGCGTTTCTCTTGAAGTGTTTTGCCTCTTCATTGCGACCTTCCGTGAATAGGCGCTCTACACCTTTGGAGGCATCTATTGCGAGCAGACGGGCCCGTCGTCCTGGGACACTTCGCGCGTGGCCTCATCGGTCGTCTCGGGCGTCAGCTTCATCGGAGGCGCGGTGATTGTTAAGGGCAGCGACAAGAACCCGCACGTCCACGGCCTGACCACAGCCACTTCGGTGTGGCTCTCGGCGGCGCTCGGGCTCATGGCTGGCGGCGCGCTCTACCCGGTCGGCTTCTTCGCCGCCCTCACCGCAGTCTTCTACTTGCGCTTCGGCCCGCGCTCCTACGGCACGGCGCCGGCGAGCCTCGCGCACAGCATTTGGGTGCCCGCCGGCCGCGCGGGCGCCTCCTCCGCCGCAGCCCCATTGGAGGAGGATCCAAAAGGGGAGGAGGGTCTGAAGTCGTAGCCTGGGACGGCGCCGACTCGCTTACGTTGTGGAGCGACGACCATCCGCTTTTAAATCTTGCAATGGCCGTATTTTCACTTCCCGCGGCACGCCTAGACGCTCTCAAGACTCAACTGGCGCTGCTCGTTGTGCTTCGTGAGGCGCACCGAGCTAAATTGAAGCTTCTCGCGGCCGAAGTCGCCCATGTTCTGAACCGACCAGATCACGGCCGAAGTCGAGCCCGTCGCCGTCGTCGCCTGGTGGCTGACGTACTAGTTCAGGGACAATTTGAGAGCAGGACGCCGGGTTTGTCTTGTATGTGCATGTCGGGCCTGGGTGTGTGTGAGGGGCAGAGGGGCGGGAGCGTGCGGGGCAGAGGCCCAACGTCGGGCGGCTTGTCGGGGTCCGGAGCATTCGAGGGGGGAACGAGGAGGGGGGAATGGGCGGTCGGCGATGGAGTATGATGCGACAGGGCGTACGGGGTAGCCGTCACTCTCCTGCCTCACAAGGGCGGGGCTGTCCCGGAAAGTGAGAAACGCCGGGCAGCGTGACGCGTCAACGAAACCTCCCATACGTGTTTGGGCTCCTCCTTCGCTGTCCCATCTCCCCATCTCTTTCCCGCCTAGGCGGGGCAGCGGGTGGGCGCGCAGTGAGGCGTGGCGTGTGAGTGTGTGCGACTGCAACGACGGACCGCTCGCAAGTGACCATTGGGTTTGTACTATTAACAACGAAGGCGCTCTCAAAAGAAAGAAAGACAGCAGCCAACCCAAGGGAGGGATGGGACAGCGTTTTCGACGGGGAGCTCCTCAACTCTGAGCACTTTGGAGTGCGGTCCTCAGCAACCTCACATCCAGGGCGGGGGAGCTATGAAGCGCACCCAGGATCGGCATCGCGAAGCAGAGTTCGCACTTGGAGCACTTCAGTGGAGTGCAGTCGGTAGCCGCACGCCAGTTCGCTCGGCGGATTTTTTTGAGCTTAGCCTTCGATGTTATGAAACAAACGCAAGGCGGACGTGGCATATCGCTCTCGGGCCCACAGACATCCCGCACACCCGCCGCCCCCCGCGCGCGCCCCACCCCGGCCGGGAGAAAGGGGAGTGACAGTTTGGGACGGCAACAGAACGCGTATCTTGCACTCCATGTGCAAGAAGCAGAGAGAAATGAAAGCCGTCCGGCCCCCAAGTCCGGCTCACGCGCACCGACTGACCGAGGTAAGGTAAGGTAAGGTAAACTTCTCCACACACACGAGGTGGTGGGGCAAGGGGGGCAACCCTCGCGTCTCCACGTCTAACGACAGGAGCCCCACGGCATTCAAAGTGCAGGGCCCGGTGCGCGTGGGTGAGCGGTGTGTGTGTGTGTGTGTGTGTGTGTGTGTGTGTGTGTGTGTGTGTGTGTGTGTGTGTGTGTGTGTGTGTGTGTGTGTGTGTGTGTGTGTGTGTGTGTGTGTGTGTGTGTGTGTCACGTCACTGCATCCTCTGCCGGTTCCTCCCGTCGCCTCTTCTTTGTTCGAATGTTTTTCAATCCATCCTTCACGAAGCCCTCCCATGTAGCTAGCGTTCTTTGCGAATGTCTCGAAATGGCCAGCAGGCGCTGTCTGACCGATCTACCGCACTGGCCACTTCCGCCCCCTCGCTCCCAACCCACCTCGCCTCGGGCCGCGCCGCGCGATCTCGGGCGATCTCGCGCGATCTCGGGCGATCTCGGGGCCGCGCCGCGCTATCTCGGGCGATCTCGGAGCGTCGCTCGCGCGGCGGCACACCTTGAGCACTTGAGCACTGGATAGGGTCGATTCCGCATGGTACGGGACCCCTCGATCGTCTCGCCCTCCCTCGCTGGTATGTTCATTGGGGGGGGTCATAACAAACACGGTACAGGATCGAGGTGCACGCTGCCGAAGCAGTGTCGTCCCCCCTCTCCCCAACGGCGATGGCGGTGTGACCGATCGAGCTACAAGAGGAGCTTGTTCAGCAGGATCCGGACCGTCGGATGCACTACCTCACTGGGCCTGAGAACACCGCACGACCAGCCCCTCA
>NW_005201844.1:0-1997 GCF_000372725.1 Emiliania huxleyi CCMP1516 | reverse complement strand
GGGGGGGGGGGGGGCTCAGCCGTGCAAAAAGCATTAATTAATAATAGTAACGAAGAAATAATGCTCGGCCGTTCATGAAGTCCGTCTCGATCTGGAGGAGACGGGTCAACCCCGTGAGGACCAGATCAGGTTCACATTGTCGTAGCCGGAGGTGATGTTGACCTTTCGCGTACCCTCACCCATAGAATTGTCACCGCCAGTGAGTGCGAGATAGGGCTGGCCGCTGGCGGCTAGCCCCTGAGGAGAGTGACCAGAGACACCTCACATGACCCCACACACGGTCTAGTCCGGCCTCGCGGTCGGCGGAGATTGCTAGAGGACGAGCAAGCCTGCTCTAGCCTCGCACGTTGCTTCCTGTCGTCTGTTGTTTGTTGTGCCCTTGTTTGTTTCTCTTGGCACCCTGGAGTGCTGGGGGGGGCGACAGGAAGAATGTGGCCCTGAGTTATGTGTACGCCAACTCAGGGTGTGTGGCAGCCAGCTGGCTGTGTGTCTTGTGAGCTTGTTTGTGTCTGTGTGTCGTTCGTGCGTGTCGTCATCATCTGTCTCGCGTCCACCCATACCGCGTTGGTGTCCAGTCCGAGCCTGGCTGTTCTTCACCTTTCTACCTACCTACCTACCGCGAGTGCTCCGCAGCAGCCTCGCTGGGCCAGAACATCGGCCCGCGAGGTGGATGCTAGCATGAGCCCGATCCGTCGCATTGCTCTTGCGTTTCGGCGGTAGTGATCTGATCACCCGAATACCACGTTCGGATCGCTCCTCGCGCATATCGCAAAGGCTAGTTCCAATTCACTCTGACACGCTAATCTTGAAAACGCGTCCAACGGAGCTCCGTGTTGCTCCCAGCGGAATCCCCTGCCACACACACACACACACACACACACACGCTTCCTGCGGCCATGGCCGATGATACTAGTATGAGAGGTCATCTGGCTACCGCGAGCGCGACTCAACTCGCCGACGTTAATAAAATGAACTCGGGGGCACGGGACGCGCCACAAACGGGGCACAAACGCCAGGCTACAATCTCGCCGACGTCGTCCGATGATTGTGCCTCAAAGTCAGCCTCCGGAGGCTACTCGAGTATCGTGGGGTCAAGCCGGCGGTAGCCGTGACATGTGGTTCCACCACCCCTCGCAGGCTTTGCCTCTGACCGCCACCGTTCCCAGGCTGCCTAATGGGATGGAAAGGAAGGCTGGGCGAGCGTATAGAAGCGTGCTCGACCTCGTCGTGGCAACCTGCACACAGGAACACAACCCCAGACCCAAGACGCACAAGCACAGACAGTCGAGAAAGGAGAGACAGCAACGACAGTCAGAAGCCAGCGCTGGGTACCAGGAAGGCGAATGCGATGACGGCCTCTAGTGTGAGCATAGGATTCCTCGTACAAATTCCCACAAAAACACAACGCCCGCCCATTGACGCACAATTCACACACCACAAGCAAACGCCGTCCCAATTGTCATAGAGCGCCCCGCGAGCACAGTGGTGCGCCACCCTGCCGCCTGTCTCGCCACCACTCCCCGCAGACCCCCTGCTCACCTCGCCGCCCGCGTGCGTGCAGGGCTCGGGCGAAGCCGCTCGCACGGACGCGGGCAGTAGCCGCGGCGGCGTGCGCGCACTTCGTTAGCTTTGCGATGGCGTCGCACGAGCCGCTCGATCTCCCAGGCTTCTTCTCACACGGACGCGGCGGAGCTTCTGCGGCGCTGCACGACGAGCCGCTCGAGCAGCCGGAGCAACAGGCTGGGCAGGCAAGCACCGTGCCGCCGTTCCCCGTTCCCCGCGCCTCTCGCCTCTCTCCTGCGCCGCCGCACTAGAGAAGCCACGCTCGTCCGAGAATCGCCCATTTGATGGGAGGGGCGGGCCGCCGTCCCGACTCGCCACCGCCTCGCTGCCGGAGCATGCCCCCCCCCCTTCCCTTTCCGAGACCTCGCAGGGAAAGGCGCTTCAGACACACCGCGGGGGAACGGGCATCGCGTCTTCTGGAGGGAGAGAGAAGC
>NW_005201845.1:0-1061 GCF_000372725.1 Emiliania huxleyi CCMP1516 | reverse complement strand
CAACAACCGTCTTCTGCGCGTCGGCGGCGTGTGGCAGCCCTCGGGGCGGGGAGCTGTACTCCCTGCCTCTCACCCACGAGTCAACTACTAGGGAGCACACACCTGTACTCCGGCGCAGCTCCATCCGGCGGCACTCACTCGTAACGAGTATAAACGTTCGCCCGCGGTGTCACGTGTCAGCCTCTTGTGAAAAGTTTCTCCCCGTTTGGTTGTGACCTTGTGTGCACGCGGGTTTGCGGACTTCTTAAACTCATTGCGATTTCTTGTACCTTTTGTTGCTCCTTTTTTTCGCTGCTGGTGGCACTGGTGCTGCGCCGCGCTCTCCGTGCGAGAGACGTAACAGAATTTTTTGGTGCCCCGGGGTGTGTGTGACAAAGAACCCTGCACAAAGACCGCAGGGCGGGGACCTGTTCCTTTTTACCCATCTCCTAGTAGAGGTGTCCGTTTTATTTATTTATTGCCGAACCTGAGCTGTTGAGCTGTGTCGGTGTGCAGCAGCCTCCCCTCTCCGCTCTGCTCTGCATGAAAAAAGAAAGAAAGAAAACATATAAGCCAAAGGTAGGGTTAGTAGGGTGCCCACAGGACCCAAAAGAAAATAGCTTTCCTGCTCAAATGTCAAAACTTAACCCTGGTAGGTGGATTGTCCAAAATACGTCAGCCTCGCACGCCTAGCGCTAGGTCTGACACCCGACCGCCGCCCCCTCCCTAATATTAGCCGGCAGGAGCACATTTTGGCCGGCTAATGTTAGGGAGGGGAGGCCGAAAAACGCATACTTTTGTCCACCTACCAGGGTTAATCAGCTGGACCGAATTTTACTAAGTTGGACGCCGTTGGACGTATCCAGTGTTTAGTGTCTACGTGCAGCGACGGGCGGCTGCGCGATAGCTGCTTTGTCGGTCCCGTGAGCCAAGTCAGCGTCGGGCTGGCAACATGTTCGCTCGCCGTGGTCACAGGCCATCGAGGAAGCCACCCTACCAGGGCCACAATCGCGTTGCGGATCACGTTTGTGACCCTGGGCGTGGCGAGCCTTTGGCGCACAGCGTAAGCATGCCAGCACGAC
>NW_005201846.1:0-1061 GCF_000372725.1 Emiliania huxleyi CCMP1516 | reverse complement strand
GATTATTTATTTTTTGATTATTTATTTTTCCCTGGCCGCTCCCGGCCCCGCGTGAGGGGCAACGCGTGGGAATGCGTGGGATGGGCTCGCTATGGGTGGCGGGGGTTGCGGCCAACCTGTCCCGGGTGATGATGAAGTGAAGTGAAGTCTCCCCCCATCCCCAGGGCCTCCAGGGCTCGCACCTCAACCTAAGGATTCAGTGTCTGAGACTTGGGCATCTTACACAACCTTTGTAGTAGAGCACAATGGCACCCTTGGATCAAGTGGATCACTTCGTTAAAGGACCGTATGCGGCGTGCCGCCCCGCATGCCGCGGCTCAGCTTCAGGTGAGTTCATCTTGCCGGCGGTACCCGACGCTGCTCGAACGGCAGTTGTCGGCCGCCGGCAGGGCAAGATGAAGTCCACTGCGCTCGAAAAAAATACCACCGGAAGCGCCTCGCCGAGGCGCACAATAGTCCTTAGTCTGACAACGGCCAGTTCTGTCATCCTGGTGCTCAAGGAAACGGAAGCGGCGAAAGCCGACGGTCGGTAGGAATGGGGCTCCCGGCCAGATTTGGGCTTGGAGTTGGCTGCGTCGAGTTTTGGATCTCGACGCGCGTCGAGAATCGTGCGATTTTTCGTGGCCCATTTTTCGCTTGATCTCGGTGGGATGGGAAATAATCGCACTATTTAAGGGCAAAAACCGATTTGCTTTGGAGCTAATGACATCTCTTTTCTTTTTTCTAGATTGAAATGTCCGTGACCACGCCAACATGCTCAGTCGCTCAGGCGTCTCTGGCTAACTCGCTATGCTGCTCAAGCTCTTCAAGGCCCTCACCCAGTGTGTGACCATCATCCTCATCGGCTGTCTCAGCCGCCGCCTCGCCCTCTTCTCTCCGTCTGAGGCGGCAGGCATCTCGGCGTTTGTGGGGAGGCTCGCGATGCCCGGCTTGCTCTTTCTTGCCATGGCCGAGCTCGAGATTGACAGCGAGGCGTGGCGGCTCGTTGCGGCCATCTCCGCCGCCAAGGGCCTCGTATTTGCCATCACTGCCGGACTCTGCCTCTCTGCGCTCTGCCGCCG
>NW_005201847.1:0-1062 GCF_000372725.1 Emiliania huxleyi CCMP1516 | reverse complement strand
AGTCTCTTTCTCTTTCTTGGCGTCTTTACACTTTAGGTTAGGTTAGGTAGGAAGGTGAAGAACAGTCAGGCTCGGACTGGACACCAGCGCGGTATGGGTGGACGCGAGACAGAAGAGGACGGCACGCGCGAGCGATCAAACCGTTTTTTTCTCACAGAAAAAGAAAACCGCCACCCCATCTGCTCTTTCGCGAGGCTGCTCTCACTCAGCCAGTACTTGCCAGACATGGAAGACGCGCCTCGGGAAGCGTCCACGCCGCCCCCCGAGGAGGCGGCCAACGGCGCGGCGCCCGATCCGCCAGCTGCCGACGCTGCCGACGCTGCCGACGCTGGCGCCGCTGGCGCCGCCGCCGACGCCGCCGACGCCGCCGACGCGGGCGGCGCGAACGGGGCGGACGGGGCGGACGGGGCGGACGGGGCGGACGGGGCGGACGGGGCGGACGGCGACTCAAAGGTCCCATCGCGCCCGCCGCCCGCTGTGCCGGCGGGGGAGGGCTCCGACGACGAGCCCGAGTGGGAGGTGGAGCAGATTCTCAAGAAGCGGCGACGCAGCGGCGCCGTCGAGTTCCTGGTCAAGTGGAAGGGGTTTGACGAAAAGGGCGACAACACTTGGGAGCCGCTCGAGCACGTGGAGGACACGGTGCAGTACGAGGAGTGGCTCGAGACGCAGCCCAAGCCGAAGGGCAAGGAGCCCAAGGAGAGCGCCGCCCCTCCTCCGCACGGGCCGCGCCTTCAGTCACAGCCACAAACCACGGTTCGGCCACTCAGCCCGCCCTACAGTGCCCACCCGCCCTCATCAGCGAGCTGCCCCCCTCGCCTCAGGAGGCCAAGGAGCCGAAGTCGAACAAGAAGCAGAAGAAGGACCCCAAGGTGCCGGTGGGTAGGGCTAGGGACACTCTGCGGTCGATCCTGCGGATGGAGGGACGGGGTTGACAAGAGTGCGCGGCTGGCACGGTGACGCGAGAGGTGTGAGCAGGCGCCCAAGGGTGCGCGCTCGTCCTACATCTTCTTTGCCAACTCGGAGCGGGCCAAAGTCCTGGCATGCGTCCCCCCCCCCCCCCCC
>NW_005201848.1:0-1062 GCF_000372725.1 Emiliania huxleyi CCMP1516 | reverse complement strand
GATCGCGCAACCATGAGAATCATCACGCCTCGGGGCAGCGAGGCCAAGACTGCTGGCCAGAAAAGAGTCTCCTTCGGGATCGCCAGCACGGTGGAGGTTCTTCCAGAGCGGCGGGTCAACTACAGCTACCCCACTCCGCGCCAGAACAGGATGCGGCTGAGCTCCGACAGCGTGACTGTGAGCTCTGGCTGTGTACACTCGCACGACCTGTGACCTGCGTGTATATTTGAACCGAGTGTCAGATTTGTTTTATTGGGGGATGTAACACAAGGCCGACTACACGGTGAGCCATACGGACCTTGCACAAAACCTTTTCCTTCTAAGCAGGGCTACACAATGACCCTATAGTGTGGGGGTGTTTCTGGCGAGTTGTGATGAGTAGAATTAGATTAGCCAATCGGGTCGACCGCGGCCGCCACAAGGCTGCGAGCAGCCAAGGCAACGCCATATGCGGCGAAACTTCAAACTTGTGTGTGTCAGTGTATGTAGCTCTTACGTACATTCTTTTTGCCTGTGTCGAGCCTGTCTGCTGTGAGCGAGAGTTGTTTTGTTTAAATTCTTTTTGCAACTAGTCTAATGGAGAGCGAGTGACGGGTAATCGTGGCCGTGGCCAAGAAAATCAAAATATTAAGCTATCTGTTTGGACCACGGCGAAAAACTCGACGGTTTTGGGCGTTTCAGAGCACGCTGAATCGATTGGCTGAGCTCTAATTCTCGCCAGCCCTTTCCTTTCATAATTATTGACTCAAAACTCGATGATCGCGCGCGACTCTGGAGGGCCGTTAGAGCTCAGCCAAAACGTTCCTCTCAAAAAATTGACTTAGGAAGCCGCAAACGGCAGCTTCTGAAAGACTCACCGGCGCTTATTCTCTTGATCTTTCAAAACCTAGGCCTGCGGCCAAAATTTTCTAAAGGCCGCTGCGCGGCCAGCGCGATGCGCTCAACCAGTCAGCGACCGATAGTCAGCAGCAGACTGTGACGATTGGCGGCCTCGCGCCCTCAGTCAACCTCCTCTACGGCTCTACCAACACTCCCCTGCCCAGCCCATATGCCTCATCCACG
>NW_005201849.1:0-1062 GCF_000372725.1 Emiliania huxleyi CCMP1516 | reverse complement strand
TTCGAGTTTACTTTTGAAACATGCAATTCCCACGACTGCGCGGATCAGTTCATCTCGGAGTTCAGTAGCGCCTTATCCTCTATCGACAACCAGGTCGAAGCGGGCGCAGTCGTCTTGGCTCGATTGTCAATACGCGCAGACGTAGCAGTCGATATTGACAAATTCTCTGCGTGGCAAAAGTCTCAAACCACAGCCCAGCCGGTACCGCCCGCGGGGCCGAGGCCCCCTCCGTCGCAGCCGCCCCTGTCGCCCCAGCCACACCTCCCGCCCCCCACTACACCAAAGTATCATGCGGTCGACACAGACAGTGACGGCCTCCCCGATGCCGAGGAGGGCGACGGCGGCATCGATAGCGACGGCGACGGCGTCCCCGACCACAAGGACACCGACTCGGACGGTGACGGCATCCCCGACGCCAACGCAGGCCTTTCCGACACAGACAGTGACGGCCTCCCCGATGCCGAGGAGGGCGACGGCGGCATCGATAGCGACGGCGACGGCGTCCCAGACCACAAGGACACCGACTCGGACGGTGACGGCATCCCCGACGCCAACGCAGGCTTTGCCGACACAAACAGCGACGGCCTCCCCGATGCCGAGGAGGGCGAAGGCAGCATCGACAGCGATGGTGACGGCCTCCCCGACGCCAACGCAGGCCTTTCCGACACAGACAGCGACGGCCTCCCCGATGCCGAGGAGGGCGACGGCGGCATCGATAGCGACGGCGACGGCGTCCCCGACCACAAGGACACCGACTCGGACGGTGACGGCATCCCCGACGCCAACGAAGGCCTTTCCGACACAGACAGCGACGGCCTCCCCGATGCCGAGGAGGGCGACGGCGGCATCGATAGCGACGGCGACGGCGTCCTCGACCACAAGGACACCGACTCGGACGGCGACGGCATCCCCGACGCCAACGAAGGCCTTTCCGACACAGACAGCGACGGCCTCCCCGATGCCGAGGAGGGCGAAGGCAGCATCAACACCGACAGCGACGGCGTCCCCGACGCCAACGAAGGCCCCCCGACACAGACAGCGACGGCCTCCCCGATGCCGAGG
>NW_005201850.1:0-11052 GCF_000372725.1 Emiliania huxleyi CCMP1516 | reverse complement strand
AAAGCAACTCTGTTGAAGCGCAATGAGAGGCTCAGTCAGCTCACTGGGACACTGCTCAGCCTCAGGGATCGTGAACACACTCACACACAGTCACAGTGACACAGTCACAGAACCGCACCTGCAAAAAACTGAAAACCCCAGAAATTGCGCCTGGCGAGGTACTTCCAGCCTGCTGTGGGAACAGCTGAACGCTGCTCGCCAAGGCTCGCGCCTCGCCCCAGCATCTCGGGTTCCCTCGCCCCCCTGAGGCAAGGGGACCCCGTGAGTCGTGGGAGTGCCGCGCCAGAATTGCGCCCGCCGCCGCAAGTTGTGGCCTGCGATGCCCTCCTCTGCCGGCGCGCTTGCGCTCGCCCTCCTGTCCCTCGCCTGCTGGGGAACCTGGTCCAACACAGCCAAGGCAGCCACCCACCTACCGTTCGCACTCTACTACTGCGACTTCACGCTCGGCGTCTTCGTGACGGCTGCCGTTGTGTTCATCACAATTGGAGACGGCCGTGTCTTCCTCTTTGAGGATGGTGCTGCTGCCGGCGGTTTGCACGTTCTGGCCGCGCTTGGTGCCGGCGCAGTCTTCAACCTCGCAAACGTCCTGCTCGTCTCCGGCGTCAGCCTGGCAGGGCTAATCGTAGCCTTCCCCGTGGGCATCGGCACTGCCCTTGTGCTTGGCACACTCCTCACGTTTTGGATCGACCCCGCCTCGACTAGCTATCCCGCGCTGCTCTTTTGCGGTGTCGCCGCCGCCTTCTGCGCCATCGTCGTGCAGGTTCTCGCCGATCGTGAGCACCGAGGTTCGCGGCAGAAGAGGGACGGCGTGACAGAGCTCGAGCACTCTTGCGAAGTGCCCCACAGCGACGGCCATTTGCGGCGAGCCGAACGCGGCGGCGTTAACGGCGGCGGGTTGGGCGGCAACGCGGGCGCGACCATCATTTGCGCGGTGAGCGGCGTGCTGATGGCTTGTTGGAGCCCGCTCAACGCATTCGCCATGCGCACCGCGCCCGACGGCACGTGCGATGGATGCCTCGCGCCGCTCGGGTCGTCCTTCCTCTTCACAAGTGCAGTCTTATTGACGTCGCCCGCAATTTGCGCCTGTCTCATGCGGTGGCCGCTCGTCGGTAGCCCCACCACCTTTGCCACCTACGCCAAGCTCTCCCCCCGCGACCACGCGCTGGGCTGGTTGGGCGGTGCTATCTGGGCAGTCGGAACTGTCTCCAACCTGTTGAGCGGCAGCAAGCTCGGTCTCGCGCTCTCGTATGCAATCGGCCAGGCTGCGCCGATGGTCGCCAGTCTGTGGGGGCTGGTATACTATCGCGAGTTCGCCGGGGCCAGCTACCGCACCGCCGCGCTGGTGGCATCCATGTTTGTGCTTTACCTGGCTGCCATCGCCCTCACCGCGTGCAGCAAATGACAGCATTTCATCTGTTTAGTCTGTAATGTCGCCCGTGCACCGCGAGAGAGCCGTCCGCTGGCGGGTGCCCAGACGTCTCTGACGCGTGACGCACGTAGCCTCCTCGTTCTCGAGACTCGCCACTCGGTTTTCTGTGGTAAATAACCTGGTAATATTCGTAATAACCTATTTTTTACGCGGCGTGGCGCTCCACTCCACGGTGACACGACCCCTCATCGCCTTCACGCCACGGTCCTCTGTCCGCCCGCCAGTTGAGCGAAACGCCGAAGGCAACCTTCGCGACAACCAGCAGCACGAGCATCGCGCCGCCCGCGCCCCAAAGGACGCGAATGAAGAGGGAAAGCGCCGCCTCCGCCTCACGCGCGCGATCCGCCGCACTCGCCGCGCCGCCGCCGACGCCCGAGAGGGACTTGGCCAGCAGCAGGGCGAGCGACACCAAATAGCCGCCGAAATCGGAGAGGAAAACGAGGAGGGCGATTGTGCCTAGATGCCACGCGCATTCCGATCAGGCCGCGCCCACGGGCAGACATGAAGAGCGCGGATGTCGGCGCCCTCGGTGCGCGTCGCGGCGAGCAACCGCTCGTAGAATGGCGTCCCCATGGTCGCGTAGCACCTACGACAGCCTCCCGCCGCGCGTCGACCAATCGCGAGTCACAGCAGAGGGGGCGCCCCGTCGTCCGGAGCACAGGAAGACGCCCGTGCCCAGCAGCAGCTGCCACGAGCCGCCTCCGAGCAGACCCAGCTGCCACGCGCCCGTCGCGACGAGGGCGAGGCAGGTCGCTGCGATCATGACAGACAGCATCGCCTGTACGCTCGCGGCGGCAAGGTGTGGGAGAGACGCCCTTCGGCCCGCGATGATGCGCACCGGCACCGCCTGCATCGCGCGGTGAGAGTCGCGGATACGACCAAAGGCGACGAGAGTCGCGGCGGAGACGAGGGCGCCCGGCAGGTCTGCGGTCCAGAGGATCCAGCCGGGCGCCGCGCCGCCGGGGGCGCCGAGCGAGGCGGCGAAGAGCTGTTCACAGCACGAGGCATGTGAAGAGGCGCTGTTGACACCCTGGCGCCGGTGGAGGCGGCGTCCGGATCGGTGGAGGCGGTGGTGGGGAGGGTAGGCTGGGGGTGGTGTCGAAAGGGTTGGTTGTGGCGGTCGCGAGGGTGCGAGGCGAGGACCTGGTCGGCGAAGAGGTCGCGCAGCGAACGCACCCCAGTGAGGAGGGCGTAGGCAACGCAGAGCGGCGCGAGGCCGCATGCCCACCGCCGGAGAAAGGCGCGCCTGTCGCGAGCCACGCTCATCTCGGTCGATGTCGGTCGATGTCGGTCGATCTGTCGCAGGCCACGCCGAAACACGCCCGGCGCGGGGATGTGTCTTGTCTGTGTGTCTATCGTCTTGTTTGTGTGTCCGTGTGTCCGTGTGCCGCCCCATACCCCAGTGTGGCCGTCTCTCCGTCTCGCTTAGCGTGCCACCCCGTACCCCTGGGTCCAGTCGCTGGTCACCCTGGTGTCTTCACGCTCTCCAGTCTGTCTATAGCGGGGAGGAGCGGGGGAGACGCGCGCGCCTCGCCTCGCCGCCCATAGGCCTTCGAGCGGTGCGGGCGGCGACGTCGGCGGCGCTCGGTCGCGGCGCTCGGTCGAGCAGCAGCAGGAGCGCGGCGCTCGGAGTCCACGCGCACGCGCCGACGGCGAGCGGCATCGCAGCCGGCGACACGCCCGCAGAGAGGAAGGCGCTGCCGGCGCCTGGGGTGGGAGGGGTTGGGTGGGAGCAGTGGGTCAGCTGGGTGCGACGAGGACATGCACATGACATGCACATGCACATGCACATGCACATGCACATGCACATGCACATGCACATGCACATGCACATGCACATGCACATGCACATGCACATGCACATGCACATGCACATGCACATGCACATGCACATGCACATGCACATGCACATGCACATGCACATGCACATGCACATGACATGCACATGTGCATGCACATGTTCATGTCGGTGGCGTGGGCGTGTGATAAGGCGAGAGAGAGCACGCACACTGCTGCTGCCACTGCTGCCACTGCTGCCTCTGCTGCTGCCACTGCTGCTGCCACTGCTGCTGCCGCTGCTGCTGCTGCTGCCACTGCTGCTGCTGCTGCTGCTGCTGCTGCTGCTGCTGCTGCTGCTGCTGCTGCTGCGGCTGCTGCTGCTGCTGCTGCTGCGTCTCCACCTCCACCTCGACCTCTTACTCGTCCTCCTCCTCGTCCTCCTCCTCGTCCTCCTCGTCCTCCTCCTCCTGCTGCTGCCACTGCTGCTGCTGCCACTGCTGCTGCTGCTGCTGCTGCTGCTGCTGCTGCTGCTGCTGCTGCTGCTGCTGCTGCTGCTGCTGCTGCTGCTGCTGCTGCTGCTGCTGCTGCTGCTGCTGCTGCTGCTTACTAGCGCGCCGCGGCTCGCGTTGCCGGCGTAGATGAGGCAGAGCGTGGCGAGGGCGACGTGCCTAATTGATGAGCCACCACGATCCACAGCTCGCCTCACGGTATCCGCCCGACCGTGAGGCTGCCCGCCGCTCGGTGGTGACGCGGCCCTCGAGGTAGGTGAGCATGCACCCTGCGGGCAGAGTGTGTCGCCGAGGGCAGGTTAATGTGCTAGTCTTGCGCTGAGGCGTGCGCTGGCAGAGCTCTATGTGTGCTGCAGACTCACCCCAGAGAAAAGAAGAGAGGAAGGCAGAGGCAAAGACGGCGCCAACCTTCGCGGCGGGATGCGGCGCCGCGAGGCCCGCGCCCTCGATGAGCATCGACGAGGTGATCAGGGAGAGGAGAAGCGTGCGGCGGTGGCGGAAGAAGAGCCGCGACGATGCAAAGTGTGCCGCAGGCAGCTTTGCGGCCGCAAATCCGCCGATGAAGGCAAAGGATATGCAGGACCGCAGGGTAAACCCGCCACGCACCGGCACATCGAGCACATCGGGAGGAAGCACAAACGCGGGGTAGCGCCAATAGTAGGTGCACGCGTAGGACAGTGCGCAGCAGATCGAGGTGATCCACTCCCACTGCGAGCGGGACGGCGCGACGACGCGGCGGAGAAGTGGCGCGTCGTCTTGGCTGGCGCAGCAAGCCACTTCCGCGTCCGAGGATGACATTGCTCGAGTGTGCACAAGTCTCTCTCACAGCACACTGGCTCGACAAGGCCGCCGACAGAGAAGGTAAAAAGCTCGCTGCGCGGACTCGGCAAGTGCACAGAAAGAATTCTTAAGATACAAGCCTCTCTCACAGCACACTGGCACGACAAGGGCACAGACTGGCGCGGACTGGCACACACACAGGCTCACCACCGGAGCCGCCTAAGCGACTCCGTTAAGAACGGCAATGCACTCCGCACCATGCACAATGCCGCTCTCCCCGCACGCTAGCTCGTTCACCGTCTGCCACGCCACGGCGGTGTGGAGGACGACAGACAAGCGCTGCATCTGCAGCCCGTGCCAGTTCTTGGTGGTCCATGTGACCTCGTCCAGGTGCTGAGCGTGCGAAAGTTTATTGCTCAGCTGGTTCGCCGCCTCCCTCAGGGTGCTGCGAACCTCCTTTCCAAAGCCTCCGAAAGCCTCAAAATCAAACAAACGTAGATCGCAATCCTGCTGCCGCGCAAAGGGGTAATCGCCAGGCTGCTCCGTGAGCTTTCCCTTGGGGGCATCCTCCTCCTCCCCCTCCTCCCCCTCCTCCTCGGCCTCCTCCTCCTCCCCCGCCACCGCCGCTGCCATCGCTTCCGACGGAGACCACTTGCCGCGCCCTTTGACCAACTTGAGCAGCCCGGTCTCCGTGTTGCCAAAGCGCACGTAGGCCCCCTTCCAGCCGAGCTCTCCGTCGCCGGCCGTGCCCTTGCCCGTGCTCGCAAGCGAGCTCGTGAGCTTCAAATCGGCAACGAGGCGCCTGTGCCCCCTGCCGATGTTTGCCGCCGCCACGTCAGGTTGTTTTGGATTACTGTAACTGAGGTGTGCGGTCGGCTCCATCTCGATGATCATGCCCCACGCCGAGCGGAGGCATTTGACCAAACGTTTGAGTAGAAATTTGTGTCTTGTAGCATGCTTTGACCGAGGGTTAACCATCGCGGCGTCGCCAAGGACGTCGTGTAGCTGGCCGCTGGGTGCCCTCTTGCCTGCCTCCACCGCCTGGCAGGCGACATCAAGGGGGAGCCCAAGGCGGCGCTGGACGGTGACGCGCATCGCCCAGGACTCCATCTTCATGTCATCACGCATGGGGATGGCGTTGAGGAAGGCGCCGGCCCCTGGTTGGCTGACGGCGACAAAACGGATCGCCTCTCGCCAGCATTTGTGGTTCTTGCGTCTTCCGACCTTGTTGCCTTTGGAGGGCGCCTTGCGGCCGCCGCTGCGAAGCGCCTCGTCGGTAAGCTCCTTGGCAAGGTCGAGCCAGTTAGCATGGTGCACGCCAGAGGTGTACCGTCGCTGCGCCTGGTGCAAGAACTCGTTGGTGGACGAGAACTGGGCCAGGGGAAGCAGCTCCGCAGCCGGCGCCAGCCCGTGAGGGAAGAAGCGGAACCTCGGCTCCGCCTTCGCCTCGTTGATCGCATGACGCTCCGCCACTCGCCGCCGCCTCGCGGCCCCGCCCGCCGCAGCTCGCTCTGGTTCCCCACCCGCCGAAGGGCCTCCCGGAGGACAACCACGTCGGCGTCGTCCAGACTGACGCCAAGCACGTCGCAGAGCTCCTCCTCGAGAGTGAGAAGGGGCTGGCAAGGAAGCGGGTGGCCAGCGCGGCGGCAGACGTCGCCTCGCAGCAGGTCGCCTGGCAGCTGCTCGCCTGGCAGCTGCTCGCCTGGCAGCTGCTCGCCTGGCAGCTGCTCGCCTGGCAGCTGCTCGCCTGGCAGCTGCTCGCCTGGCAGCTGCTCGCCTGGCAGCTGCTCGCCTGGCAGCTGCTCGCCTGGCAGCTGCTCGCCTGGCAGCTGCTCGCCTGGCAGCTGCTCGCCTGGCAGCTGCTCGCCTGGCAGCTGCTCGCCTGGCAGCTGCTCGCCTGGCAGCTGCTCGCCTGGCAGCTGCTCGCCTGGCAGCTGCTCGCCTGGCAGCTGCTCGCCTGGCAGCTGCTCGCCTGGCAGCTGCTCGCCTGGCAGCTGCTCGCCTGGCAGCTGCTCGCCTCGCAGCTGCTCGCCTCGCAGCTGCTCGCCTCGCAGCTGCTCGCCTCGCAGCTGCTCGCCTCGCAGCTGCTCGCCTCGCGGTGCGCCCGGCGGTCGAGCTGAAGCAGCAGCGCCAGGAGGGGCCTCCAGGTGCTCGCCGCCCCATCGCGGCGGCCGGCCGGCCGAGCTCTGCTGAAGCGTGCCCGGGATGCCTTTTGCATCCAGGCGTCGTTCTGCGGAGCGCGGCCCACCGGCCGGTGGCGCGCATGCCGAGCCAGAGTCCTCGCGACCGGTGCCAGCGGCAGCGGTCGCGCGCGGCTGTAGCCGCGTAGGAGCCCTGGGTCGGCCACCGTGGCCACTGCCCAAGGCAGCGGCCACCATGGCAGCGCGCTACGGCGTCTCGTCTATGAAAAAAATTTCCACGCACACTGGCACGACAAGGGCGCGGACTGGCGCGGACTGGCACACACAAAAACATCTCCCAGGAGGAGACACCCCGCCATAAAAACGGGGAGGCGATGGAGTGCTTTAAAGTTCAGATATAAAACTAAGTCAATCAGAAGTTTGCGGAGTTGGGAATCAAGATGACACAACGAAACGCGCCCGGGGGCGTGACGCGGGGCAACTCTGCGCTCGACTCTGCGCGGCGAGACTCAACACGCGTCGTCAACAAAGACTCGCGCGCTTCGGAACGGCCCGCTTGTTCAGACCCACGCCTCGACCTTCTTGGGCAGCATCTGGTCCGACAGGTCCTCTCCGTGGCCTAGGCGGCCGGTCTCGCCCTCGCCCCAGCTCCAGACGGCGCCGTCGGCGGTGGTGGCGAGGCTGTGCTGCCATCCAGCCGACACGGCGATGACGCGCTGGCCAGCCATGGCCTCGACCTTCTTGGGCAGCAGTTGCCCCTGCATGTCGCCGTGGCCGAGCTTGCCATAGCTTCCATTGCCCCAGCTCCAGACAGCTCCGTTGGCGGTGAGGGCGATGCTGTGGCTGCTTCCCGCCCACACGGCGACGACGCGCTGCGCCAACACCTCGACCTTCTTGGGCAGTTGCTGGTGCTGCCGGTCGCCGTGGCCCAGCTGGCCTTCGTCTCCACCGCCCCAGCTCCAAACGGCGCCGTCGGCGGTGATGGCGAGGCTACCGGCACCTCCCGCCGACACGGCGACGACACGCTGGGCAGCAAAGGCCACGATCTTCTTGGGCAGCGACTGGTGCTGCTGGTCGCCGTGGCCCAGCCGGCCATGGTGACCATAGCCCCAGCTCCAGACGGCGCCATCGGCGGTGAGGGCGAGGCTGTGGTCGCCTCCAGCCGACACGGCGACGACGCGCTGGCCAGCCAAGGCCGCGATCGTCCTCGGCAGCAGCTGGCGCTGCTCGTCGCCGTGGCCCAGCTTGCCAAAGTATCCACCGCCCCAGCTCCAGACGGCGCCACCGGCGGTGAGGGCAAGGCTGTGAGCCCCTCCAGCCGAGATAGCGACGACGCTCTGGCCCGCCAAGGCCTCGACCTTCGTCGGCTGCCACTGGTCCTGCTCGTCGCCATGGCCCAGCGCGCCCACGCCCGAGCCTCCATTGCCCCAGCTCCAAACGGCGCCGCTGCTGGTGAGGGCGAGGCTGTGGAATACTCCAGCCGACACGCTCACGGCGCGCTCACCGCTCAGCGGGGAAGGGAGGCGGGTCGGCGTGTTGAGCCGCGTCACGCCCTCGCCGTGACCGAGCAGTCCCGGAATCCAGTTCTCAGCCGTTCCGCACGACGAGAGCCGCCCCTCGCCGACGATAAAGAGGCTGTGCCAACAGCCTGCCGCCACCCTCGCCGGCGGGTTGGCCTCGTGCAGCAGTGCCACAAAGCACAGCCACCGCACGGGGCAGCCCTCGCCCTCCGGCTGCGCCGGCAGCTCAAAGCCGCGCTCTTGCGCCCACAAGCGGATGGCCTCCACCGCGAGTGAGGCGTGGAAGAGCAGCGAGACGGCCGCGACGCGAGCGATGTCGGCGGGGCGGTCGCAGCGGGAGAAGACGCGCACGAGGAGCTCTGTGGGGAGGTCGAGGAGGCGGGCGGGCGGCGGCGTGCTTGGCGAGGGCGCGTCGGCGTCGGCGGAGGCGAGGCGGCGCGAGCGGCGGCGCGGCGGGGTGGACATCAACAATCAACAAATCAGTAACCAGCCTCCGGCGGGGCCCCCCGCTACCATCCAAACCCGAGCCCGGTCTATTAATCATAGATCGAGGCTCAAGTGTGACACAAGTCCACACTGCACACACATATACGACATACACACATACACAAAGCAACTCTCACTCACGACACACGGGCACCGGGTGGAGCGGCGGCGGCGGCGGCAGCAGCACGCGCGGGCGGACGGATTCGGACGGGGCGGAGCAGCGACCGCCTGGGCGGCCGCTGCTCTGTCTGCCAGAGCGCGCGCCGTCTGCGCTGCTCGAGCGCGGTCAGGTGCACAGGGAAGCGTGGCGGCGCGGGGACGCGCGGCGGCGGTGGCGGCGGCGGCGGCGGCAGCGGCACGCGCGGGCGGACGGATTCGGACGGGGCGGAGCAGCGACCGCCTGGGCGGCCGCTGCTCTGTCTGCTAGAGCGCGCGCCGTCTGCGCTGCTCGAGCGCGGTCAGGTGCACAGGGAAGCGTGGCGGCGCGGGGACGCGCGGCGGCAGTGGCGAGCAGGCGAGCGGCCCGCGCGCGGCGAGGCGGACAGGTGATCGGCAGGCGGGTGATGGGCCGGTGAGTGACCGCGCCCAGCGATCGGAGCGAGCCAATCGTCGCTTGGCCGCAGCTGACCTTGAAGGCGTGCGGAGCGCGACTGTTGGTGTCGGGGGGCGGCCGTCATGTGGCGAGGAGGGAGGACGACAAGTGCGCGTCGTACGGGTCGCTCTTCATCGGCCAGTCGAGCGGCACTCAAGTCGAGACCGAGCATGGGCGACGAAAAGCCGGTGGGGCCGGTGGGAGGTAGGACGAGATTGTTTCGCGCTTTCAAAAGCGGCTTCGCTGCAGGCTTGACCCCAGTTGGGCCACGGTGACTAGGTGTGAATGGGGGAGTTCGGTATTCACAGTCGTTTACACTGAGGGAGCAATGGCAATTATTATTCGGGTTGCTTTGCCGTCATCATTCAGGGCGGCGTCCTACCATGGCGGCTCAAGTCAATTATTAATATTGCTGGTGTCCGCCGTGCGAGGCGCCGTTCCACTTCGGCGCCGCCGGTCTGGCGCGGTTTCCTATTTGCAATTATTGCACGCCGCGCCGCCGTTGGGCGAACTTATCGGCAGCAACTTATTGGCGCGGTTTTCGCGATGTCTCTCTTAGCTCTGGGTCGCAATGGGCGATCCCAGGCGGGAGCAGAGGCCAGTGGCCTCGATTCTCTGATGGGCTGGGCCTACACTACGATCGAGTTCACGTTATTCCTCTGGTCGATCGCCGTGGGCCTCGCTTATGACGGTCTTGCAGCCCTTCTCACTAGCCGGGTCTACCGTGCCGGGGCTGGGGCAGTCCTCCTCTACCTGCTGGGTACCACCCTGATTGAGCTGGTGACAAACGGTGACGGGGGAAGCCCTGCCCTAGAGGGAATTTTTCACAATATCGCAACCGCGATACCGCGCGATATTTGGCGATAAAATGCGATAAATGGCGATGTTGTGCGATGCTCGCGATCACGCGAGCCCTTCACAGCACGCCTCAGCGACGCGCGTGAAGCGTTACAAAGGGACGGGCGCCGTGCGCTTCGTCCTGGCGCTTCGCTCGCTCCGCTCGCGTTGCGCAGCTGGATCTGGCTGGCTACACACCTCGCGGCTTGCACATGAGCAGCGACAGCAGCGACCACGGCAATAGTCAGAAGAAGAAGAAGCGGTCCCGGCACAAGTGCACGGCGACAGCACTGCCGCCCGCAGAACCGTCGCCCACACCACAGCCGGCGCCGTGGCGGTCCACACAGTTCCAACTCGTCGACGGCGTGAACCGCTACCGTGCTGGACAACAGGAGGTCGACGGCACTATCATGCTATATGGGGCCATCGGCGGCCACATGTGCAGCTTTGCCCAGCTGACCGACTACTCCCGAGGGCTCGAGGTGGGACGACGCAAGGCCCCGCGAGAGCGCTTCGCCTGCGGCGCGCCTGCCCGGCCATGGACCAGGCTTCACCGCTGCTTGCGGACGGTTGATCGCATCGCCTACCGCATCGCGAATGACCAGTGCTGCGACCACTTGAGCTTGCACTGCCTGCCTGCTGACCCGGTGCAAAGAATCAGCGTCTCGCTCTCTTCGGCGCATTGATTGTGCATGATTGCTCAAGTAGCTCGAATTGGCATCCACCGCAATGCAAACATGACTGGAGAGCATATGCAACACGGACGCAGGCTTGCCGTTGGCGACGTCGGTTATCAGAGGGGTCAAGTCATAGTGACGCGCTCGATGGGTTGCTGCATTGACGCAAACAGCAAAAGCAGCGCAGCGGAGACCTTCTCATGAGTGGTGGTTCGCACCATGCGGCAGTGGGGACATCAGGTGCGCGAATTTAAGCGCCATTTTCGATTCCGTGGTTTTGGCACTGTCTACCAACTTTGGTA
>NW_005201851.1:486385-498781 GCF_000372725.1 Emiliania huxleyi CCMP1516 | reverse complement strand
CGCCGCCTCACCCTCGCGCCACGGCGACCGCACCCCGCCGGGCGCTGCCTCGCAGGCCTGACCGCCTCGTCCAAGTCGTACGAGAAGCTGTACCCCTCCCTCGCCGGGCCGACTCTCATCCTCAACCTGCCATTCATCCTGCAGGCGGACACAGACTCGTCGCTCCCTCATACTCTCACGCACACCCGCGCACGCAGCACTTATCTCGCCCAGCCTTGCCCTGCCTCCCGTGAGCCGCTGCACTCGGAGTGCCGCCGCGGTGCCGCTCTCGCCTGTCGCGGCGACGCAGACGTGCACCTGATGACCTGTCCCGCCCTCTTCCTCGCCCTCCCGCAGGCCTTTGTCGGCCTCTTCAAGCCCCTCTTCCCAAAGGTGGTGCAGGCGCGGCTCAAGTTTGAGCGGGCGCGCCTCCCCCACCCCCACCCCCACCCCGGGCGTGTGGCGAGCGGCGGGGCGTCACCGGCGCGGCCGAGCGTGCCATAGGCACCCTTCCTCTCGAAGCTGGACCAGCTCACGCCGCTGACGACCGACAGCAGCAAGCGCAAGGCCTTCCTGGCCGAGATCGCGTCGCTCCTCGACACGGGCTTCTTCGCCTCGGGCGGCAACATGTGAAGAGGGAGTGCGATTGTCGGCGAAATCTAATTTCTTGTCCGCCCTGCGCCTTCTTCCATCGGCTGTGTAACGGCTGCCGACACCCCTCGAATTCGAACCCATTCCCCCCAGCACTCACATCATCAAGAGCCCCGGCAACGCTTGGCCATGTTCGCCAAAAAGAAGGAGGGCCAACGCTTCATGATCCTGATCTCGAGCGGCACGTGCGACGCCACCAAGGTCCACGTCGCCGTCACCAATGGCTTCGCGCAGCTCAAGGGCGACGCAACGACCAAGGTTGACTTCGTCCTCATGGCCGAGGGCGGCTGGGTTGTGGAGGACAAGGTCCTGCGTTCGATCGGCGCGTTTGGGCTGCCCCCGATGTCCAAGCTCCTCGACGACCCATGCATGCAAGACATAAATCGGGTCACCTGGACCGTCTGATCCTTCTGTGCCGACGCGTGAGTCTCGCCCCGGCACTGCATCGGCTCTCTCTCCACCTTCCCCCGCCCTACCTGCCCCCGATCCCGATCCCACCTGCCCTGCCACCGTTCCCGATCCTGCCCCCGATCCCACACCCACCCTGCAGCCGTGGCATCACGGACGTCGCGATCATGAGCAGCGTGGGCCCGCGCCCCAACTGCTCCATCAAGGCGGCCACCGACCCGGCGGCGCTCGCAATGTATGCAAACGCGGACAAGATCCTGTGCTTCTAGACGGACGTTTCTTCAGTCGCACGGCCCGGAGCAGGGCGTGCCTCGGCGCAATATGACGCGCGCCCCTCGACAGCCCACTCGTGGGTGTGGGGTGCGCCGATATACTTCAGCGCTCGAGACGCTCCGCCTCGATCCGCGCACCGCTCGATCCGCGCAGCATGGGACGTGCAGCGCGACGCAGGGGGTGTAACATGTACACTGCTCAAGGTGGCGGCGCTTCGGCGTCAGCTCCCTTCTAGGAATCTGAGACGTTGTACCACCTGTACCGCACTGGGCTAGTCGCCGACCACCCTGCACAAAGATCGCAAGGGCGGGGACCTGTTCTCCTTTTTACCCATCTCACAGTAGAGGTGTCCGTTTTTATTTATTTATTTATTATTTGAGATTACTCAGATTAGCTGGGCGTCGTAAAAATCGAGGAGCGGGCGAGCCAGCGAGGCGGGCAGACGGGCAGAGGCTGAGGGGCGTGAGAGCGCTTACCCCCCCCCCCCCCCCCGCCCCCCCCAACAACCTTATAGTCATCGCCCGAGCCCTCGATGGCGCCCTCCGCCTGCGCCTCAGTTGTGATCTCCTTGGCCTTGAAGGAGGTCTGCCGCCACCACAGCTCGCGGTAGTGGTCCATCCTGCCGTCCACCGCGACCCCATCTCCGTCGAAAGACGGCGCAACCACCCTCCCCGTCCTGGGCAGCGGTGCGAGCGGGTCCCGCAGCGGGGCACAGGCGAGATCGATCTGCCTCTTGCCCGGCGTGGCCGAGCGGCGGATCAGGCGCACGGTCGCGTTCAGACACGGCGATGGAGACGCCATCCAGTGAGAGCGTCTTACCCGGCGCTATGTGCCGCGCGCTGCCCGTTTCGGATTGGATGAGCGGCGTCGGCGGTTCCCCCCCCGCGAGAGCTCGCGGCAAAACCTGGCATCGAAGTGTCGCTGGCTCATCTCATCTCTGCGGGCACGTCGTCGCCTGAAGTACCCGCCTTGCTCACGCTCCAGTGATTGCCCCGTGCGAGGCGCTGGGCGCCGCCCAGCACCGAGACGCTGCGCGGCGCCGCCTCAACAACCCCAAAGCGCCGGTACTTGAAGTCGGTCGAGAAAAAGTCGGCCACCTTGTAGTCATCGCCAGAGCCCTCGATGGCACCCTCGGCCTGCGCCTCGGTCGTGATCTCCTTGCCCTTGAAGGAGCTCTGCCGCCACCACAGCTCGCGATCTGGGGAGGAGGAGGTGCTCAGATTCGTGCCCAAGGAATGGGCTGAGGAGCCCGGGCCCGAGGGGGGGGGGGAGCGCACAGTGGTCCTTGTTGCCAAAGACCGCAATGTTGTCTCCATCGAACGACTGACCAACTAGTCCATGTGGCGCCACAACCTTGCCCGTCCTGGGGTTTGGCGCGAGCGGGTCGCGCAACGGGACGAAGGTGAGGTCGACCTGCTTCTTTCCAGGCATGGTCGACTGCCATATGAGCCGCGCGGTTGCGTTGATGGCCCAGTCCGCGGAGACTACCTGCAAAATCTCCTCGCTGGCTGTGGCCCCAAACACGGAGCGCGACGTGCCGCGGCTCGACACCGATATCACGACGTCCTCAACGACGATCGGTGGCTCGCCCGCAATCACTTTCTTGCTACCGTCGCCGAGACCGTGCACAAGAGGTGTTGGGGGCGCATTTGGCGTGAACTCGATGCGGAGGGTGCGGTGGGTGATCGCCGTATTGATGCGAAGAAAGACGTCGGTCACAAATGTGCCGCGCACCTTGAGGCCGTGCTCCTCGAGCATGAAGGCGACCGCCTCGAACAGCGCGTTGACGGCGAACTTGGAGTGGTGAAGCATAGCGTAGATGGCTCCGTCCTCGCCTCTAAAGTCGGCCTCGCCACCGTGCGCAAAGTGGAGATGCGGGTCGCCGGTGAGTCCGCCGGGTCTGAGGGGCGGCGGCGAGGGCGGCGAGGGCAAAAAGGGGGGCGGTGCCGGCGGATTGGGCGGTTGCGGCGGGTCGGGCGGCGGCATCGGCGGCGACGGCGGGAGGGGCGGCGACGGCGGCGGTGGCGGCGGCTCCGGACTCGGCGATGGTGGCGGCGAAAATGGCGGCGGGGATGGCGGCGGGGAGAAGGGAGGGGGGGTGGGAGGGAGGGGCGGCGGTGAGGGAGGGGGGGCGCCTCTCAAGAAGTACCTGATGGTCGGTTGCTCCAAGAAGCGGACCGCTGTGCCTAGCGTGCTCTCTAGGCAGGCGAGGAAGACTGAAGAGCTGGTTGCGGACACCACGCTCGCGAGCGATGGTCCTGCGTCTTGCTCGAAGATGGTGACGTTGATGTCGTCTCGAGCCGTCGCACCAGCCACAACGGCGATGTCGCTCAGCAGCACAGTGACGCTCTCGGTGGCGAGGCATGCATGGACTGCCTCTCTCACGCTCTCAAGCTCCTGGTCTGTGGTGGGGTGCACTTGCGCAGTGCCAAAGAGGGAACGCCCGCGCCGAAGGGCACGCACGGCGTCCAAGAGGCCCAAGACCATGGATGCTGCCTGGACGAACGTGGCACCCGGCGGCGCAGGTGGGAAGGGCGAAGGGAGCAGCACGGGCGGAAGAGGAGGGAGGGACGGTGGAGTGCTAGGCGGCGGCGGCGATGGTGGGGGCGGCAAGGGAGGCGGCGGTGACGGAGGCGGCAACGACGGGGGCGGGGACGAAGGCGGGGGTGCCAATGGAGGCGGCAGCGACGGCGGTGGCAGCAACGGAGGCGGCGGGCTCGGTAGTGGCGGTGAGGGTGGTGGCGCAGCGGCGGCGCCCACACCGGTGGGTTCACTCGAGACGGTCCGGCGCCAAGCAAAGAGGAGCGCCGGTTACCAGAGCCTGCTGTGTGGCGGTGTGCGGCCGATTGGGGCCGTGTACTATGATTCCTGTGCGTGCGCCGCAGGACGTGACCACCTTGCTGCGCTCAATGTTCGCGGCCGTGACGCCTCCCCGATGTGAGTCTTCCTCCCCACACAGCACCAGCACCAGTGCACTGCCACGACACTCTCCCTCAGTTCCACAGCACTGGCGCCTCAGCCGTCTTCGCCCACCTTGTGCCGTTGCCGCCTTCCCCACCCCGCCAGCCCTTGCACACGCGTTTACACCATTGCGCCGGCAGGGCGCGGGCACACACTTTACGGCAGTCTTCGCTTGCGCACGCTGCTCAATTGGCTCAATTCCTCCCCACCTAGCTGCTGCCTCGCATCCCGCTGCTGGACGTGCGACTGCGGCCGCAGCGCAATGCATCGCTCGAGGGCCGACCCCGGATACTGGGATACTGCATGATACTGCAGGATACTGCGGGATACTGCTGGATACTGGCCATCTCTGATGCGGATACTGGGATACTCCTGGAGGACCAAGTAGCGCCCAGTTGCAGTATTATTACTTGGCATTTAGCTCTGTGATACTGGGTTACTTCGCCGGCGTGGATCGAGTACTGTGATACTCAGCGGGTGCGTCAACACGAGTATCGTGTATCGATCGAAGTATCTGCGGTACCAGCTCGGAGTATTGAAGTATTATTACTGCGCCATATCTCACAGGGAAATCTTTAGTGTCCCAGTATTTGAGGCCTGCTGCAAATTTCCCCTGTATCTGGACAGCCTCCGCGAAGTAGCCAAAAGAAATTACTCCTCCCGGGTGCGTGATGACTTATCCAATCCCCGGAGGGAGCTCACGCGCCATCAATCTCGGTGTGTATGCTGCTCCTTTTTGCGGCCGCCTCACCCACTGCGCTTCTCGGCACCCGCCCGGGGCTCGCGTGCTCCTCCGCGCCCCCGGTCGCCCGCTCGGCGCCGCCCTTCCTCCGCTCCGACCCGCCGCACGCGGCGCCGCTCGCGCGACTTCCGCAAGAGGACGCTCTCCCTCAGTCCAAGCGCAGGCGGCTGCAGCGGGCGGCGGCGTGGGTGCGTCGCGGCCTTTCGGACGGCGTCGCCGACATCCTCGCCGTCGCGCTCACGCGGCGGCGTGTGCGCGACGGCCCGCCGGCGGCGGCGGCGGGCGCTGCGCCGCAGCGGCAGGTGGCGAGGTACTGGGCGCCCTCGCGCGAGCAGGTGGCGCGGCGGCACCGGATCATCCGGGAGCTGGTCTGGATGGACGCGGAGGGGCAGCTGCAGCGCTTCGTCCGCTCGCTCGAGGGTCGGTGGGAGAGGGGCGCCGAGCGGCTCGCCGCAGAGCCCTGGACGGCGGCCGAGGTGCTCACCGAGGCGGTGCAGCAGGTGCAGGGGCAGCTGGCGCGCTCGCTCAAGCCGCGCGACCCGCTCATCCAGTGGCACCTCAAGACGCTCGACCCGCAGCAGCCGCAGGGCGCCTTCGACGAGTGCGTCCTCGTGCACGGGCGCGAGAGCTGCGCGGCGCGGTACGCAGAGCTACGCGAGGCGCTGCGCTCGGTGATCCCGTGCTTCGTCGCGCTCATCTCCGAGGCGGTGCGGCGGCGGCCCGCCCTCGCACACCGCATCTCCGCGCAGCTGCTGCTCGCCGCCGGCGTGCTCGCTTCGTGGCGCGCGGCCGCCCTCCCCCTCTCCCCTCCCTCTCCCCTCCCTCTCCCCTCCCTCTCCCCTCCCTCTCCCCTCCCTCTCCCCTCCCTCTCCCCTCCCTCTCCCCTCCCCCTGTCCGCGACTCCCCCCCCCTCGTTCGCCTTCCTCTCTCCGTTCCCTCCCTCCACCCCCTCCGCTCCTCCCGTCGCGGTGCTCGGCAGCGGAGGCCGTCCACGAACCGCCCACGAGCCCTCCCCGCAGGCGCGCCGCCGCCCTCCTCCGCCTCTCTCGCCGGCGGAGGTACGAGATGCTGACCAACTTCCTCGCAATCACCAGCGGGCTCGTCGCCGAGTGCCGCGCCGCCGTCGAGGCGCCGAGGGCGCTGCCGGCGGCCGGGGGCGCCGTGCGGGGCCGACGCCGCTGAATCGGCGGCTTGTTCTTCATGCTCTATCGCGCGGAGCAGAGGATCGTTTGTGTAGAGAGCGCCGCCGGCGGGCGGCGCAACCCTGCGGGGATGCATGTAACCTCCCCCTCCCCCACCCCCCTCCCCGACCCCGATGGCGACGCGCTGCGCGCGGAGCCGAGAGTGGCGGGGTGGTGCGGCCAGTTTTGTTGCCTCTAGCGCATGGAGGTTTGAGGGCGGGCAGCGCGCCGAAAGGCGCCTGTCTGCTCTGACTCTTGCTGTTGGGCTCAAGAGTCAGGCCTGACCCGCCTGGTCTCTTCTCTCGTGCTCTGGTATGTATCTCTTTTTTCGTGCGTTCCTGTTCTGGTATGAGTTTGTGTATTGGTATATGAGTTTGTGGTATTCGCCTGGGCTTTCTGACGTCTGAGGCCTCTCGCAGCACGACGAGGCCGCGGGCGTTGGCCGTTGGCGTTGCCGGTTCCGCCCGTTCCCGTTGCGGCTTGCGGTTGCGCGATATGCCTTATGCGAACGGAGAATCGAACTAGGAATCGAACGGACAAAAAATATCGCTCACAGCAAGCAAGCTTTTCGCAAAACCTTTGACGATAACTTACAACCGCTGCGCTCTCTCTCCTCACCACCTGCTGAGACACACCAGCCCACCCGACGAGTCACAGCTGCGAGAGCAGCTCGGTCAAGCACTGCGAGGTAAGGTTCACGCCCTCCAGCACAGCGTCCTTCTCGGACGCAAGCAGAACGCCGCCGAAACGAGCGACGAACTTGTCCGGGTGCCACCGTCGCAGCTCGTCCTGCACGGAGCGTCGAGCCGCCGCAGAGCCGGCGGCGTCGGCGGGGACAATGAGCTGGCGCAAATCGTCGAGGATCAGGCGGAGGGGCCCCGCGCCACCAGCGGGAGCCGCGAGGACGGGCCACGGAATCTCGGCGAAGCCCAGCTTGCGCGTCGGCACTGCCGGGCCGACCGCCACGGTCTCATCCCACGCGCTGAGAGAGGCCCAACCTTTTGCGTAGCGGTCGCGCGCAGCCTCCACGGAAGCGCGCGCCGCCACGTCTGCACCCGCTGCGCCGCTGCTCGCGTGTGCCACCTCTGCAGCGGCGCCGCTCGAGCTCGGACTGGCCGTCGCAGCCGCCGCCGCGCTCGCCGCCGCTCTCGCTAGACTGGCAGCCTCTGCCTGCCGAGCTAGTAGCACCTGCCGCGCCACCTCGCGCTGCGATCTTCGCTCCATCTCTTGAGCCAGCGTTGCCATGCAGCTTCGAGCAGCAGCCACGGCCATCCTGGATGTCGGCGCCGACGGCAGCTTCAATGCGTCGATTTCGGCCTGCTCCATCGCCTCGAAGGTGGGAAACTCATCGCCAGGGCCCCACCCTTCATCTGGCGCGGCAGCGGCATCTGCAGGCTGTGTCAGCCCGCAAATGCACGGGTCAGTGCGGCAAGCATCGCACGCCACCGCGCCGACGTCATACCTGCTCAGATCGACGTCATCGTCGTCGTCGTCGGCGGCGGCGCCTTCACTGCGGCTGCGGCTGCGGCTGCGGCTGAAACTGCTGCGGCTGCGGCTCCGGCTCCGGCTCCGGCTGCGGTACTCCTCGGGGTTTGCTTTATCGCGAGCCGGGGAGGATTCAAGGTCGCGCCTCCACTGTGGCACCTCTTTCGCCGCAGACTGCCGCTTCGCCCTGAACATCGCGGCATCGTCACTGCAAAGGATCACGAAAGCAAACAAAAAGAAACAAACCAGGCGCGCGCGGACATGGCAACAGAGGGTCTCGCTCCGCTCACTCAGGTGCCGCTCGCCAACTTCGGGCCCGAGTCGTCGATCGCCGTGCAGCCCGTCCTCGAGGGCTCGGGCGCCATCGACACCGGCGCCGGCGCCGGCGCGGCGGGCGGCGTCTACGTGGCGCGCGGCCGGCAGCAGGGGCACGTTGTGTCCTGGCGCGTGCAGGGCGCTCAGCTGGAGCTAAGCGAGGCGAGCCTGGTGCGGGAGCCCGGCCGCGCCTCCGGTCCCGGCCTCGCGCCCGACCAGGCCGAGCTCGCGCTCCGCTTCCCGGCGCCGCTCGTGCCCGAGGTGAGCCTCACGCAGCTGGGCGACGACTCGCTCCTGCTCTCGGCGGTGACGCACGCGCCGGCGGGCGGCGGCTACCTCTTCCAGCTCCGGTTCGCGTGCGCGGGCGGGCCCGCCGCCGCCGGCCGCGCCTTCTGGCTCTCCGCCCCGCCCTCGGACGTGCTGACCAAGCACGGGTACGCAGACCAAGTGGCGGGCGCAAAGCTCGGCCGGCTGCGTCTCGCTCGGTTCGACGCGGCGCGCGAGGGGGGCGACGGGCTGGTGCGGCAGCTGCTCGTCCTCGGCGGCGAGGGAGACCGCCTCTCCGCCCTCGAGGCGCGCACCTCCTTCGGCGCGGGCGAGATCGAGACGGAGGAGGTGCCTCTCTCGGCAAGCCGCTCGCGCATCTACTCCATCTTTGGCGGCGGCGGAGGCGGCGCGGGGTCGGGGGCGCCGCTGGTGGACGTCGCCCTCGTCGGCGCTCCCGCCGCGGCCGCCGCCGACGACGCCGACTCCCCCTCCGCCATCGCGCTCTACACCGACGGCCGCCTCGGCTGCTGGCGGCTTCAGGGCGCGCGCACGGGCGGCGAGGCGCCGGCCGCCACCGCAGTCAGCCTGCAGGCGCCGCCGCAGCTGCAAGGCGGTTCGGCGGGCGCGGGCGCGGCGGGCGCGGCACTCGCCACGTGGCGGGGCGAGGACGGCGTCGCCGTCGCGGTTGCGAGCCCGCAGCACCCTTCCATCTTTGTGTCTGTCCGTGCGGTGAGCAGACAGCGCGCGGAGAAGCGGCGCCTCCGTCCCCGTCGCTTCACAGCGCGTGCCCTGGATAGGCGCTGGGAGACGAGGAGCAGCGCCTCGCCGCCGAGGCGTTCGCCGCGATGAACTGGAGGGAGTGCCGTCGCCCCGACGCCGCCCCCGCCCGCGCGCGGCTGCTCCGGCTCGCCCTGGCGCGCGACAGTCCCGGAGGGGCGTCCCTCGCCCTGTGCGCGCTGTACGGAGGGGTGCCGCCGAGCGCGGAGGGGCCGGAGCAGCCGCCGTCGCTCTTCTACGCCTGCGTCCCGCTCGCCGAGGCGGCGCCTCCCGGCGATTGGTGCCGCGCGAGGCTGCTCTGCGACGCACACCCCGCGCCGCCGCTGCGGCTCGACGGTGCCGCCGCCGTGAGCGCGCCGCTCAGTTCAGTGACGCAGCGGCTGCTCCGGCAGCTGGCGCACCCGTTCCGCTTCACGCCGCGGCAGCTCGACGCCGCCGCCTCCGCACTCCTCCCACCTCCGCGCCCCTCCGGCGGCCCTCCTCCGCCGCTCTCGCTTCGAATCGCTGAAGGCCATGGAGCGGCAGCCGCAGCCGCTGCCGCGCGCGAGTCGCGTGACGCGTGCAGGACGCGTGCCCCGTAGGTGTGGAGCGCCGGCTGGACGAGCTCGAGGCGAGCTCGGCCGCGCTGGCGGCTGCGGCTGGGCGGCCACCGCCGCCCCGCGAAGAGTCTGAGCTAGTGTTGGGTGAGGCTCGGCCCCCCGCCCCTCACCACCCTCGCCCCTCGCCCCTCGCCCCTGCCCCTCACCACCCTCGCCCCTCACCACCCTCGCCCCTCGCCCCTCACCACCCTCGCCCCTCACCCCTGCCCCTCACCACCCTCGCCCCTCGCCCCTCACCACCCTCGCCCCTCGCTTCTCGCCCCTCGCCCCTCGCCCCTCGCCCCTCACCACCCTCGCCCCTCGCTTCTCGCCCCTCGCCCCTCGCCCCTCGCCCCTCGCCCCTCCAATGTACGAGGCCCCTCGCCCCGCACCCCTCGCTACCCCTCGCTACCCTCGCCCCTCCTCGCACGAGGCAAAGCCTCTCTTCCTTGCCAAGCCTCTCTTCCGCCCCTCGACGCACAGCCGAGCAGTTGCTCGACACGTGCGTGCAGCGCAAGCGCGAGCAGGCCGAGATCCTCGGGCTGCAGCCTCTCTGCCCCGAGGTGGCGGGCGCGCCGCTCGCGCTCCTCTCCCGCTCGGGGCTGACCCTCCTCCTCGCGCTGCCCGAGGGCGACCCGCGCGAGATCGCCTCCTGCAGAGACCTCCTTGACCTCCTCCTCGACGTCGGCGTCGACTGCGGCGTCGGCGACGGCGTCGAGGCGCTGTGCCAGAGCCCGCACCCTGGCGTGCCCCCCACCGCGGCGCTGATCGAGGCGGCGCGCTGCGCCCTCGCGCGGGCGCCCGCGGGCGCGATCGCCGGCTCCATCGCGGCGGCTGAGCCTCAGCCGCCGCTGCTGCCGACGGCGGCGGCGCTGCTCAGCTCGCTCACTCAGCTGCGCTGGACGTCGCTCAACGATTGGGACTTCATCGACCCGGAGCTGATCGCGCAAGCGTGGTTCGGCCAGCTCTGGAGCGCGCCCGGGTGGCGGGCGGGCGACGCCACCGGCGCCGCCGTCGCTGCCGCCGCCGACTCGCGCCGCGCGGTCGCGCACGCTGTCGCGGCGAGCGCGGCGCGGCTGGCAGAGCGCGGCTCGCTGCTCTGCGTGCACTTGCTGCTGCTGCTGCTGCACGAGGGCGTCGACGGGGGCGGCGACACGGCGGGCCTGCTGGCGGCCGGCGGCGACCAGGCAGCCGGCGGGGACCCCGCCTCCCCCGCCGGCCTCGCGGTCCGCACGGCGGAGCTGGGCTGCACGCACGCGCCGCCCGGGTGGCGGGACGTGTCGTGGACGTGTGCCGTACGCGTGCGATAGGCGAGGCTCGCCTGCGCGCACGAGCTGCTCGGGTGGCTGGCCGAGTCGGAGCCGGCGCACTTGATGCACGAGCAGGCGCGCGCTCCTTTGGCCGCGCCATCACCCCGCCACTTCCCCGCCAGACCGTGTCGCCCACTGACAAAACCTTCCTCACGCACACACATGCCCTTCCCTCTCTCCCCCCATGCCGCCCCCTCCCAAACCCTTCCTCCTCGCGGCAGGGCCGGAGCTTGCTCGAGGTTGCCATTCGCGCCGCCGCCCTCCCCGGCCAGCTCGACCGCGTCGTCGGCGACCACGTGACGCCGATCGGCGACGCCTGCACCGTCGCCGCATGCGCTCTCCTCGTCTTCGTCCTCAACGACGTGCGGATCGCCGAGGGAGACACGGGCCCGCTGCGGGCGGAGGTGCCCGCCGCCCTCTCCCTCCTCCTCGCGCGCGCGAGCTGCTGGGCGCCCCTCGCCGCCTACCTCCGCCGCCTCGGCGCGCCGCCCGGCCACACGGCGCCGGCCGGCGGGGCGGCGCCGGCCGGGCCGCCCACCGCCGCCGGCTCGCCGCTCCACGTCTACCTCGGCGGCGAGACGCTGCTGCGTGAGGGGCGCTACGCGGCCGCGGCGCGCGCCTTCGAGGGCGCGATGCGAGGCGCGGAGGCGAGCCGCACTTCGTCGCTGCGCGAGCTCAATCGCGCAGTCGGGGTGCCGCCTCTCTCCACCGAGGCGCCGCTCGAGATCCGCTCGAGATCGGCCCGAGATCGGCCCGAGATTCGCACGAGAGTGGCACGAGCTCGAGCCGCGATTGCCCCTCCGGCCAGGCGCCGCTCGAGTCTGCAGCCGAGCGGGACGAGTGGGCTCGGTACGAGTACCTCGCGGCGGTGCGCAGCAGCTTCGATGCCGCGGGGCAGGCGGACGCCGCCCTCCCCTTTGCGAAGCGCGCGCTCGAGCTGCGAGTGATCGAGGAGCGGGCCCCAAAGGCGAGGCTTGCCCCGCCGCCCCTCCCGGCCCCTCCGACCCCGTTAACCCCCCCCCCCCCCCCCTCCCCCCTTTCCCCCCCTCACCCCCTCGCCTCTCATGCGCAGGCCTACGCCGGGCTTCACGTCGTGGCCTTCAAGGACTCGCTCAACCTCGGCCGGCTCGCGGATGCGCATGAGGCGGCCGCCGCTCCCCTGCAACCGCTCCCCGGCCGCCGCCCCGCTGTTGCGAGCTCCACACACCGCTCACGACTCGCTCCAGCACGTCGGTCGCTTCTCCCTCCGCCGCCAGGTACTCACCGACCTGCACGGCTGCGCTAGCTCTGCCCACCGCCGCGTCGACAAGGAGGCGGAGAAGGTCTACCTCGAGCGCCGCGCAGACTGCTTCAACACACTCGTGTCGGTGCTCCACGCGCGTGGCGGCGTGGCGCAGCTCGCCAAGCTTCGCTTCGACGGCGCGCCCCCACCGCAGTGAAATGAGGGTGTGGGAGCAACACGAGGGTTT
>NW_005201851.1:444874-485429 GCF_000372725.1 Emiliania huxleyi CCMP1516 | reverse complement strand
TCTCTCTGCCACCCCACCCCATTGTGGGCTGTGGCGTAGGCGAGCTGCGCTCCGAGCTCTTCCTCGCCCTCCGGCGGCACGCGCCCGCCTCGGACGTGCACGGCGCGGCCGGCCCCAACGCCTACGAGCTCCTCTACGCGCTGCAGCTCCAATACGGCGACTACGGCGGCGCCGCCAGGTCGATGTTTGAGCTGTCGGCGCGGCTCGAAAACGACGTCGCCGCCGCCGCCGCCGGCGGGGGCGCCCTGCACGCGCCCGATCTCGCCGGCGCGCTCTCGAGGCGGGCGGCGGCGCTGTCGGGCTGTATCGTCGCGCTCGAGCAGCGGCCGCCCGAGGCGCGCTACGTGCTCGAGGCCGCCGATCCCCCCGCCGAGGCGGCGGGGGCGGCCGGCGCCTTTGGAGACGGCTCGTCGCGGCTGCCGCCGGGCGGGGCGGGGCGGCTCGTCTTCGCGGCGTACGACGGCGACGGGCGCCTCGACATCCGCGCAGAGCCGACCGAGGGCGCCCTCGCCGCGAGCCGCGCGGCGGCGGCCCGCCCTTGCCCGCTCGAGCGGCCGGTGCAGCTGTCCGAGCTCCGGCAGCGGCGCCAGGCGGCGCTCGGGCGCGCGGCGCTGTTGCGCAGCTTGGGCGGCGAGGCGGCGGCGCACGCCGGCGCCATCGCGCAGGCGCCGGTGCCGCTGCTGCTCGACGGGCTGCTGCGGCAGGGCTTGTTTGACGACGCCACCGCGCTCGCCGTCGCGTACGCGACGCGGCTGCGGCGCCATCCCGCGCTCGACGGTTCACTTGGTGAGCCGTCGAGCGCCGCCCGCCCCTCGGGGCTGCCGTACGTGGGCGCCGAGCTCGCGCGGCGCGCGTGCGCGCTCGCGTCGGAGGGGCGGCCCGACGCAGCCGCCATAGCGTGGCGCAAGCTGCACGAGCTTCTCCTCGCGCACGACGGCGCCGCAAACAATTTTAGCCTCAGCGCCGCCGCCGTGCACGCTGCGCTCGCCGCGGCGCCCGCCGAGGCGCTGCCCTCGTGGCTCGTCGCGTACTTTGGAGCGGCGCCGCCGCACCTCGCCGGCGACCCCGCGGCGCCGATCGAGCTCGAGGTGAGCGAGGTGGGAGGCGCGTCGGGCGACCCGAGGCAGGCGCACCGCGACGCGGTGAGCGAGGTTGAGAAGGTGCTCGCAGACTTCCCGGCGACGAACGCGGCGCTGCACGTCCGCGGCGTGCTCGGCTGCGGCGGCGACGCGCACGTCCGCATCGTCCACGGCGGCGAGCCCGCCGCGCTCGAGCGCGCGCACGTCCTGCAGGCGGCCCTCTGCGACACAGACCCCGACCTGGAGCTGACGCGCCCGTGTGCGTGCACCCCGCTGCGGCGCAACCCGGCGGCGCTCTGCAGGGCGCTGCTGCGGCACGAGCGCACGCAGCTCGCCGCCTTGCTGCGCCAGCTGCGGCTGGGCTGCGAAGCAGCGGTGCGCACCCCCGCCGACCGCGCGGCGCGCTGGCCGACGCCAGGCTTGATCGACGACGTGTTCGCCGCCGTCGCGGCGCGGCAGGGAGTCGCTCCGGCCGAGGTCTCGGCGGAGCGCGGCGTGCCCGGCGACGCCGCCGCCACCGCGGAGCTGCCGCGCTGCGTCGAGGCGGTGGACCAGTACCTCGACATGGACGCGGCGATGGCCGTCGCCGCGGAAGTCTCCACCCCACAGTACGCCCGCGAGGCGGACTGGAAGCGGCCGCGCGTCGTCGGGAGCGACGGCGTCTTTCTGCAGCTGCTCGAGGCGGCGACGCGCGGCTGAGTGGCGACGCACGGGACGCCGCAGCGAGGCCGGCGCTGGGGAGAAGCGCGGGAGGGCGCAGAGAGGGGCCGAGCCACGACAGTGGGTCGACCTAGCAAGTGACCCAGAAGAGTAACGCAGGTGTTGAGAAGTGCATGCCACGTACGGCATGTGAGCAGAGCGGTCCTTTACCCCGCGCGCTCGTATTCAAACATTATGGTTCTGCAACAAAAAATATTTCGCCGGCGGGGCCTTGGGGGGGGGGGGGGGCACGCACACATCGCACCACCACCCGCCCGCCGCGATTGTCCTGTCGTGTACAGACTACACTCTACAGTTGTAGCTAGCTTGCTTGTACGTACATGTACGGACACTTTTAAAAGCTTACTGGGAGAGAAGGGAGAGAGGGGTTTGTGTTCTCTAGGCCCCTAAGGGCCCTACGCGCGGCGTGAGAGCTCGGAAGCGAGCTTTGCACGACGATCAAGGATGGCGCGGTTCACCCCCTTCACCGTCGCGATGGAGATACGACATACGTTCCGCGTGGTGTGACACAAACGAACGAGAGGCGGGAGTGGGGAGGGTACGCGGTGCGGTCAACGCCCGAGCTCAGTTGTAATACGTCCTTTTAGCTCACTGGGAGAGAAGGGAGAGGGGGTTGTGTTCTCTAGGCCCCTAAGGGCCCTACGCGCGGCGTGAGTTGTACAGTGGGTTGCGGGCATTAAGAAAACGTACCATTAAGAAACCACGCCGAGCGATTTCCGCAAAAATCTAAGAAACCACGCCGTGCCGCAGGCGCGGCCCCGAGAAAAGGGGCCGGACACGAATGTGAATGGGAGCCCCGGCTCAAAATCTCTCTTCGCCTGCGGCGCGCGCACTTGTCACTTTCCAAGTCTGCGGTGTTCTGAGTGGAGTAGATGGAGGCGTGTGTGCGTCTTCCTGTCATCCAGAGAGCCGACTCGGCGGCAGACTCTGTCTGGCATCGCCCTCGCGGACCGCAGCTTACTTACCTCTTACCTAAAAATCCTTCGGGTCGGCTCTCTCCTGACTTGAGTGCCGGCCGGAGCTAAGAAACCACGGCGTGGGGTGGATGAGGGATGTGGAAAGGCTTAGAAACAGCGGCGTGCCGGCATCCTGTTTTCTTAATGCCCGCAACCCACTGTAAAGCTCTAGCCTCCTCCGCCGCCGGCTCGGTCGAGCCGCCCGCCGCCTCCCGTCGTCGGCGCTGCCGCTCGCGCTCGTGGTGTGCTGCTCGGCGCTCGACGCCGCCGCCCTCGTGCACGCACGCCGCCTGCGGTGCCATCTCGCCGCAGCGCGAAGGCCAACCGCAAATTTGCACAAACTCCGTGCAAAGCCTCTTCGAACGCGCGAAAGCGCCGGCTTTCGAAACTCGGCGCCCGCCCTCTTTCTGGCCGCGTCCCTCCCCTGTCCTCTCGACTGCTTCCCTCTTTTACACGTACATATACATAATTTGCAATTTGGCCAAAGATAGAAGTTGCGATCTCACGCGTCGCTGTGCGTTCGGGCCTCGGCTCTTGCGAATGTCGGACACCTGCGACTACAGCAACTCTGAGGTTTGGGACGGGAAAGCTTGCGTCCTCGCCGGCGATTTTGCGGATGCCATTGCTCAACGTGGGAAGGCACAATCCCGATCTTACCTGTCGCCCGGCAGCTCATGCGAGGCAGCGGTGGCGTTTGGTGACTCGTCCCCAACCCTTTCCCCGACCGACCCCTTCTCGGTGGGCGCAAACAACCGAGGGATGCCAGGCTACTCGGCGCCCGACGAGGCAAACCTCTGCTCGGGAAGCTTCTTCACTGGCGTAGGCAGCGCCTACTGGCTCAGGCTCGAGGACGTGCGGCCAGGTGTGGCGCTCAGCCTTACCGCCTGCGGCTTCGACACCGACCTCTCCGTCTTTCAGGGATCCTGTGGCACCCTCAAGATGGTGGCGTGCGACGGCGACAGCGGCGGGACCTGTGGCCGAGGACCACAGAGCCAGGGATTCCAATTTGGTTCGGCCATCGACGGATTCGTTCCCAGGGCGGGCACGCAGTACTACATCGCCGTTGGCGGCTACCACGGCAAGGCGGGCGCCGCCACCGTGACCGGTGCCTATTCGCCGGCGTCGAACCCGCCTTCGACAATGGAGCCGCCGTCGCTGCCTCCACCGTTACCGCCGCCACCGACGCCGCCGTCGCTGCCGCCACCGTCGCCGCCGCCACCGACGCCGCCACCACCGTTGCCGCCGCCGCCCTCGCTGCCGACCCCATCGCCGCTGCCGCCGTCGCCAAAGCCCCCGCCACGTCCAGGTCTCGTCCAAATCACCGGCCCGTGCATGCTCACCAGCGATGGCGCGTGCGCCACATCACCTCACTACCCGAACAACTACGGTCCCAACGAGGCGTGCACCATCACCAACGTGCCGCCGACGCCGCTCGTCGTGGCGGCCTTTGATGTCCAAAATCACTTTGACTACGACGACTCGTACGACCCTAACTCGATTGACCCTAGCTGGGAGGGGAACCCGGCTGGCTGCGGCACGTACGACTTTCTTGAGGTGGGCGACACAAAATACTGTGGCACAAACGGCCCAAGCGGAGCCGCTGCGCTGAACGGCGTCATCACCTGGCATTCGAGCCCTCGAGGCTCGACCTTTGGCGGCTGGAAGGCACGCCCAGAGAGTCGAGATGGAGGTCTAGACATTCACTGCCTTGAGCTTGCGTTTGTGCGCATAGGTTTGCTGGGTGACCGCGCCTCCTCCCGCGTTGCTCCCCTCCTTCCCCTCTCCGCCGTCGCTGTTCGCGGCCGCGCGGCGGCGCGCGCCACCCGCGCCCACGCCCTCCCGCCCAATCTGCGACTGCACGGAGTTTGCCGGCGCACACTGCCGCGACCAGGTGCGCCGTCAGTACACAAGGCACCGCAGGTACTGCACCGAGCAGACCAATCCTGACGGCTGCCAGAGCGCTGGTGGCCGAGTAACGTGGGTCGGAGCCAACACGTGCACGTGGCTGCAGCCGCCGCCGCCGCCGCCGCCGCCGCCGCCGCCCGTCACGTGCGGCTCCGGGACCAAACTCTCGGGAAGCGAGTGCCGATGCGCTCGGTAAGAGAGAGAGAGAGAGCAGAGAGTGAGGGGGAGGAAGAGGAAGAGAGTGGCTTTCAGAGCGAGGTCGTAGTTCCCGGCTAAGAGTTATCGGCCGGAGCACTTGGTGCAAGCCGCTCGAAAAACAAAAACCAAAATGGGAGGACGGACTTCCGCTACTCGAATTTTCCTTTTTCTTTTCCCCACACCCTTTGTGCACCCGGTGGAGCATTCGTCTTCCCTGCCGAGATGGTGGTCGCTGCAGCGCTGCTCTCCGCCTCTGCCCGCTTCGCGCCGCCGGCGTCTGCCCGCACGCAAATTTTCCTTACGCGAGGGGTCGTCGTTATGAGCGCAAACAAGTACACCCTGAACCAGAATGCAGTGACGCTTGATGAGGCAACAGTCGAGGCTGTCGCAGCGGCCACCTCGGTCGAGGCTGTCGCAGCGGCCAACACGGTCGAGGCTGTCGCAGCGGCCAACACGGTCGACATCCTCACGGATGAGGGCCCTCCAGGCGGTGGCGCTCGCGATGGTCAGCTGTCATCTGTCCGTCAGTCCGCCGGCGACACGGCGGTTGCTCAGCACCGCGAGGTCTCGTCCTTCTTCGCCACGCTGGTGGAGGAGCGGGGCGGGTCCGGCCCGGCGGGCGAGGACACGCCGATCGAGGAGACGCTCAAGGCTTTCATCCGGCAGATGTCCTTTCTGCAGAGCGAGCTCGAGCACGTCGTCTCGTCGGGCCTCGCCTCGGACAAGCGGCGGCAGTGGGTCGCGGACAAGAAGGCGCTCGAGGAGGAGAAGGCCGAGTGCAGGCGGGAGTGGGCGGCTCTGCAGGGCCGGCAGGACGACACCGCGCACGCGTTTGAGCTCGCCGCAAGCACGGCGGGCGGCGGCAGCCCCGTCCCAGCCGGGGCTCTGGCGCCAACGTCGCTGTGGACGGCGACGACGATCCTGTCCAAGACGTCGCTGCGGGAGCAGGTTACGCTGATCGAGGCGCGCGTCGCCCTCTCGCGCCGGCAGAGCGGCCTCGACGCGCACGACGAGGAGCTGATGCAGACGGCAGCTGTAGCCGAGAGGTGGCCGAGATGTGGCCGAGATAAGATGAGGGGCCGGTGCAGACGGCGCCGCGCTTTGGCGCGGAGGAGCTGTGGAGGAGCCGTGAAGATGCTCTTCACACCTGTCGCCGTGAGCAGGCGCTGCGCCTCTACGAGGAGGAGCGGCCGTCGCGCGAGCGGCGGGCGGAGATCCTCGAGCAGCAGCAGGCGCTGCTGTCCGAGATGCAGGCGCTCGTCGAGGACACGCGCGGCTTCAACGGGCACGCAGCCTTTGTGCGCGAGGGCTTCGCCGAGGGGCACAGCTACTAGATCTGGCTATTCTAGGAGCCGGAGGGCTCAGTGGGGCGGGCCTCTCGAGTCTGTGGGCGAGCCGAGCGCGAGAGAGCCGGCTCGAGAGAGCGCCCCGCGCTCCTCCGCTCCTGCGATAGAGTTAGGAGCAAAAATGCATCATTTGCGGCGTCTGAGGAACGATGTTACTTTGCGATATTTATATCATGTTCGTTATGCGTCGTGACCGGCCCACTGTGACCGGGAGAAATCAGCTCTTGGGGGTGTGTACGTGCTGGCTGGGCGTGTGCACTGTGGACAGGCCATTCCCCATTGCCAAAGGCATTGCGATTGTACTGTACTTTTAGCTTACTGGGAGAAAGGAGAGAGTGGGGTTGTGTGGGAAAATCAGCGTGCCGACAGCTGACACAGACCACTGTGGGACGCGTCGAGTATCGACCTCTACTAGAGCGGCTCTACTGCTTACGTGCTTACCCAGCCTTCGAGTGTATCCTGGCTGTGGTGTCCCACACCCACTGGTGTCTCCATCTCAGAGGTCATGAGGGTCGATGGGGGAGTGCCAACCCCACATGCCTAAAGACCCAGCCCAGCACGCACGTGCTCTATTGCTTGTAAAATCCCATGACGAGAACGACCAACGCACCGGCCGCCTGGCCGAAAAACGTGGGTTCGAACCCGTAGGAGGCACCTAGAGCAAAATTGAGCCCGCTCAGGTGTGAAAAAAATATAAGGGTCGACCAGGTTTCGAACTGGGGGCCTCCCGCTCGCGGGGCGGCACTCGGGAAGAAACCTTGGAAGTGAGGGGGAGCCGGCGGGCGACCTATGTAGCATACTGGGGGAATTAGACACAACAGACACGCACACACCGACGCCCGAAAACAGACACGCACACACCGACGCCCGAAGTGCCAAGAAGGACGTCATTAGTACGAAACCTCAGAAGGCCATGGGCGCCGAGAGAACATTCCCCCGAGAGGACAAAAGAAAAAGGCTTCGCACCCTCTCCTTGCGCAGTGACCCTCGCTAAGTGTCGCCGTTATATCGGGGCACGCTAAGTATTCTGCGCAGGCAGGGCAAGCGGGGGCGGGGGGCACTCCCCCTGGTCTGATACTGGGGTGTGACTGTCTCCAGTCTCGGATGGGGGCATAAAGAGAAGAATATCTAATTTTTCTATTTCTTGTAAACCGTACGCCGCTCTACTCTATTGCCTTATTAGACCGCTTTTTACTCTTGGAAATGATCCCAAAATGACAGTCCGACGTGTGACTGCCGCATGGCAGGCGTTGAGCCTGCGGGTGGATTGGCGTGTTGGGCTGGTGCTGGGCCGCCGCGACCAGAGCTGATACCATGTGACTGCGGAGTTGACGTCTCCGTCGGTCGTGGCGGCGTGGCTGAGGGCGGCGCTGGAGGCGCCCGAGGGCGCGGCGTGGCTGGTCTCATGGGTCTAGCAAACCATAGACCACGATGAGAGAACGCGACGCTAAACCCAGTGTAACGGACGATCCATCCAGACGGGTTTCGGTGGGTTGGATGGGATGTAGAATGTCTGCCTCTCTGGGGGGGCGCGGGGATCCCCGGAGGCACCGTGCGCCGCGCCGCAGTGCGGAAACGGGGCCCCGGCTCTATTAGTCTCTACTAGCACCGACTTCCCGATCTAACCCGGTCTAACAGAGGGCAGATTTGGAGAGATCTCGAGGAGTACATACAGATAGACCCTCCAACCATCAGAAAACTCCGACCTGATCGGTCGTACTGACCGCCGACAGATCACTCCAGACAGCAGACAGGCCGACGTCTGCACGCGGCCGGCCGGGCGAGAGGCTTGACACGATCCGACCCTGCGACCCTGACGCTGCTGCTCTAGCTATCAGACATGCACTGCTGACTGCTGCCACAATGTGCGACCTGTGCTGGCCCCTTGGCGGCCTTCCCGGTCAGTGGTGAGGCGCAGTTCAGAGCTGTCGATGGCGCGATGCCGCACTGGTCCCACATTGGTGACACGAGACCACCAAGTTTGCCGGTCCAACAGAGAGGCACCGGCGCTGTCCTGAGAAGGTGCGTGGTCCCTCTTAACTGCCCATGCGCGCGAGGCTGCGTAGGCATAGCCTCGAGAGTGCCAGCAGCCAATCCGAGGCAGTTTGTGACGCGCATTGCGCCAGAAGCGTGCACACGCTGGAAGTACACCTTCCTACTGACCGTACGATCAGGTCGTCACTGAATGCTTGATACTAAGGTCGCGAGCTATGCAGGTGATCAATTGTGCATCATGGCACGGTCAGCAGCGCCGACAGGCTGTCGCAAGGCGTGATAGCATGGTCGTTGGTCGCAATACGCGAAATTCTCATGAAAACAAGTAGAAAATCGCGCAAAACCGACACGAAAACACCATGCAGAAAAACATGTCTGTATACTGTATGTGTTCTGTGCTATTGCTATTGGGGAGTACTGTAGGAGCGCGATGGTCGGTGTGTACGGGTGACTCTGTGTGCGGGTCACACACTCGCACAGCCACGGCCTGGAGACACAGCCATGCAAAATATCTAATATCATGCACATGCATGCCACGATGTGGCGATGGGGTGTTCCCGCTTCTCTGCTGGACGGCTGCAACGGGGCTCGGCGGCTCTCTCCGCCCGCGCGTGAGCGCGCTCATGGCTGGGTGAACGCCGTGACGACGGCCGGCGCGGCGCCCGTGTCGCGCGCCCCCGCCACGAGGCCGAGCCAGCCCGCGAGGAGGCGGCACGAGGCGGAGCCTGCCCTCCTGGCGGGCGGCGCCTTGGAGGACGTCTCGAGGCCGCCACAGTGGTCGTGTGTCAGGTCGTGGTAGCCGGACGATTGCCGGACGGCGCGGCTGCTCCGCGGCTCTGTCAGCCGCTCCGTCCTCGCCGACGACGGCTGCAACGCCTCCTTGGCCGCGCGCACCGACGACGGCGCCGCAGTGGAGATCAGCGTCAGCAGCGGGTGGCCGCGCCTGATGGATAGGTAACTCAGAATCAGTTCACCATCGATTCCGCGTGAGCAGAGGGTGGCCGCGCCGGCTGACGCGCTGGGCCGCGTCGAGGTCGGCGTCGGCGTCGACGAGAGGGTCGATCAGCAGCGCCTACGCGACGTCGCCGTCAAGGCTCGAGCAAGGGGCCGGGGGGGGGCATGCACGAGCAGGCATCCACAAAGAGCGCCTCGCAGGCGCCGGCGCGCAGCATGGCGGGGTCCTCCTCGTACGGGGGAACGCCTTGGTCGACGCCGAGCCTGTCGAGAAGCATCTTCGTGCTGCCTCCGAGCCCAAAGACCGTGAAGAGCACCGTCACCATGGTTGTCGCGACGACGGTCGCGCCCTTCCGCTTGTCCTCCATCTCGTCGTGCATCTGCACCGCCAGCGCGACGGCGATGGCACCTGCGACGCGGAGGCGGCAGAGGCAGCCTTGGCCGAAGCCTCGTTGGCCGAAGCCTCGTTGGCCGAAGCCTCGGTGGCCGAAGCCTCGGTGGCCGAAGCCGGTGTGGGGAGGTGTGGGGAGGTGTGGGGAGGTGTGTGGAGGTGTTTGGAGATGTGTGGAGGTGTGTGGAGGTGTGTGGAGATGTGTGGAGGTGTGTGGAGGTGTGTGGAGGTGTGGGGAGATGTGGGGAGATGTGGGGAGGTGTGGGGAGAGTCTGCCCAGTGTTGTGCGAGCCATGCATTATGCGCCCTTGTATTCCACCGCTGCTGCTCCTCGTGCTTTGCGCCGCCGCGGCGGCCCGTCGGCTCACCGTCGTGCCTCAGCCAGCGCTCACCGACGCCGAGACTGGCGCCTTCACCGTCAACGCGTCGGTCGTGGTGCCTCGCTTCGACCCAGGCCCCAAAGCGCTCGACTTTCTGCGGCGCGAGGGCTACGTCGTCATCCGCGACGTCCTCAACGCCAGCGACCTCGCGCTCGCGCGGCGGCTCTTTTGGGCGTTTGTGGAGGGCGCCGGTGCTAGCTCCGCCGACCCTGCGAGCTGGCGGCGGGCGCTCTCTCCCAACCAGTACGGGATCGCGTGGGGGCTCGGCGCCGGGCAGAGTCGGCTCATGTGGCACGTGCGGACGCGGCCGCGGCTGCTGCAGATGTTTGCGCTCGTGTGGGGCACCGACGACCTCCTCACGTCGTTTGAGGCCTTCTCGCTGCTGCCGCCGCGCGAGGCGGAGGCGGGGTGGAGCCTCGCGGAGAGCTGGTTCCACACCGACCAGAACGGCAGGTCGCGGCCCGGCCTGCAGACGGTCCAGTCCTTCACCTCTCTCTGGCCGCAGGACGAGCGCTCGGGCGCCTTTGTGGTCGTGCCTCGCGGTTTGCCGCAGCGCCTTCCGGGAAGCCTCCAGGAACCCTCCCGTAGGCGCGTTCGTGGTCGTGCCTCAGTCGCACGCGCGGCACGAGGCGCTGACGCGGCGCGTGTACGCGGCGCGGCCGGGCACGTCGGACGAGCAGCAGTTCCTGATGGTTCCGTCGGGAGACCGCCTCCTCGCGACGCCGCACCCGCCTCACCTCGTGCGCTGCGGCGCGTGGAGAGACGCGGTGGGTCATGCCCGCGACACGTCCCTCGGACACGTCCGCGGCCGTGCCTTTCTAGGCGCGGGGGACGCCGTGCTGTGGGACTCGCGCACAGTGCACTGCAACACGCCGCCGCTGCTGGCGGGCGGCGGAGAGGCGGCGCGGGCGGCGGAGGCGCGGGGAGGGGAGGCGGCGGAGGCGGAGGCGGCGGAGGCGGAGGCGGCGGAGGCGGAGGCGGCGGAGGCGGTGATGGGGGCGGAGGAGGAGGCAGGGCAGGAGATTGAGGGGAGGCGGCCCGGGCGGGTGGTCGCCTACGCCTCCTTTGCGCCTCGCTCGCGGGCGGACAGTCGGACGGTCGTCCAGCGGCAGCGCGCCTTTGCCAGCGGGCAGACTTGCACGCACTGGCCCTTCGAGATGACCTGCCTCGAGCCACCGCAGGCCGTGGGCGAGCCAGCGGTGGATAGTCTCAGCGCCGGTGCGGCGAGCGAACAGGTTTTGAGATTGGTCGGGTTGACGGATCGTCAGTTGGCAGGAGCAACTGGAGCTTCTTTTTTGTAGATGAGGGCATACCCATGTGTACACCCACAAAGAACCCTGCACAAAGTCGCGCGTGTCCCTCGAGGCGGCAGCGGCTGCCGGGTATCGGGATGCCAGTCAGGTGTGATCCAGAGCCGCTTGCGATCCGTGCGGCACGAGTCCGACAGGAGGCGTTCCCAGTTTGAGGGGCGCAGCTGCAGCTTGGGGAACGAGTGGGCTCCAGCGTACCAACGGAAATGAACTTCGTCAGCGGCACCTCCAACTCTCCCTCGAGACGCGCGGCACGAGTAGCACCCGACCCGTACGCTTCGCGAGCCACATGCCGACGGCCAGGACACGGGCCTGGTAGCGCAAGTCGCTGACGTGCGGCTCGCTCGAGATCTCTGACTGCGGCACGATCTGCAGGTACCGGCGAGGCTCATCATGCGGCCGAGGACGAAAGACTGGCAGGTCTAGCGACCATTTTGGCCTCCATGTTGGCTCCACTTTTGGTACTTGTTTCAGACTTTTTCCAGGTGTCATCGCCGCCGCCGCTCACGCCGCCGCCGCCCTCCACCTCGCCCATGCCGCCGCCACCCTCCACCTTCTCCCCACCGCCGCCGCCGCCGCTCACGCCTCCGCCGCCTTCCACCCCCGCCCACGCCTCCGCCTCCCTCCACCTCCCCCACACCGCCGCCGCCGCCGCCGCTCACGCCGCCGCCGCCCTCCACCTCGCCCGAGCCTCCACCTCCCTCCACCTCGCCCACACCGCCGCCGTCGCCGCTCACGCCGCCACCCTCCACCTCCCCCACACCGCCGCCGCCGCCGCTCACGCCGCCGCCGCCCTCCACCTCGCCCGAGCCTCCACCTCCCTCCACCTCCCCCATACCGCCGCCGCCGCCGCTCACGCCGCCGCCGCCCTCCACCTCGCCCACGCTTCCGCCGCCCTCCACCTCTCCCATGCCACCCCCGCCCTCCACCTCGCCCACCCCTTTGCCGCCACCCTCTCCTTCGCCGCCCCTCGCCCCCACCGCCCTCCTCCTCCACCCCTCGCCCTCCCCCCCGGCCTACCGAACCACCCACCGCCCGCCCATGCCGACCTCCGCCCTCCCCCGCGGAGGTCATCGCGCGGGACCCCAAGGCAAAGTGCGCCAACGGCTCTGGCTGCAAATACATCCACGACGGCACCGGCGCCACGCCAACGCCAACGCCCGCCGACCCTCTCGCGGACCGCATCGCCGCCGCTAAGGCGGCGATCGCGCCGGGCACGCCGCCGTCGCTCGGCAAGCGCGCCAAGCCGCCGACCCCCGACTCAAGCGACGACCTCTAAGGCAACCTAGCTCTCTCTCACACACACATAGACCTGGACAGGCAAGGCACAGAAAAGGGGAGCGGGGCCCGACTCCAAGGAAAACCCCGTCGGCTGGGAAGGCTGTGAACTCGGCGCGGGCAGAAGGCTTCCCGCAGACGCTCAGCCCATAGCCGAGGCCCGGCTGAGCTGCCGACCCTCCCGCCTAATCCCCCAGACTGTCGCCTTAAACAGGACCCATTACACCGCCTCACACACACTCCCCCCTCAGGGCTAAGCAGTGTGCGCGGGCCCACCCGACTCTAGGCGAGGCGTCGACCACTCCTTCGGAATAGCTCTGTCAGTGGCTGCACTAGACGCCCATAGTGACGCGCGGCGCGGGCGGATGACTAGAGGAGAAAATGCGGAGATGCTAGCTCGCAGGTAGATGTGCTCAGCCAAGGGTAGGGATGAGGGGAATGTGTCAGTGCGAGGGGTGCACCAACCGCAGAGCGTTGTGTTTTGCCTTTGAAAACTGAACAGTTTTTTTGAGCTAGACTTCGTTGTTAATAGGAACAGTTTCTTTTACACCGTACTTTCTTCCCATATTCACGCGGTCACTAATCGCAACTAATCCGATCACTATATAGCACGTATAGTGTCGGTCCCGGACTCGAGCATACATTGATGCTCTATGGATGATGAGAAGTGCGCGAGGTCCAGGGGTCTCGCGCACCCTCCCGCTTTTGTTGGTACCAGCGCGCCGCGAGCCACCAGCGTTAGGCGGGCTCGTCTGGCGCGTGCCCAGTCCAGTCTGGATCGTACTTTACGAAACGTGCGTCCTCCGCCTCGTTTCACGGTGGCGCCATGTGTGTTCATGCGCGGGGGTGCTGGGCACCTCTTCTTCTCTCGTGACCGTTGAGCTCGGTATGTGAAGAATTTTACCATACAAGCCCCTCTATGTGAAGAAAGGCTACCGCCCCACTCGTACCTCGCGGGGCTATCGCTCAACCGACCCAGGCACCACTTGCAACAGCTCTCTCGCGCCGAGCTGCCGACGAGTAGATCATGACGGTCACGACGACGAGAGCCGCGGCCCACGAACCGGCCGAGCAGCCCAAGGACGAGATTGGCGCCTCCGAGTTCATCCGCAAGTACCCGAGCTACGACGGCCGCGGCATCATCGTCGGTGTGTTCGACACCGGCGTCGACCCGGGTGCACCAGGCCTTCAGACGACGAGCGACGGCAAGCCCAAGATGATTGACCTCGTCGACTGCACCGGCTCCGGAGATGTGGACACGAGCAAGGAGACCGAGCTCGAGGCCGACGGCACGTTGAAGGGCCTGAGCGGCCGCTCGCTCACCGTGCCTGCAGAGTGGCCAGATCGGGCTGCGGGCACCAAGTACCGTCTCGGCCTCAAGCGCGCGTTCGAGCTCTACCCGCGGCCGCTCGTGGCGCGCGTCAAGGCCGAGCGGCGGCGGCGGCACGACGAAACGCAGCGGGCCGTCGCCGAGGAGGAGCGGCGCAAGGCTGCACTCGGGCCTCCTCTGACTGCAGAGGGCGAGGCGGGCCTTGACGCCTCCGCAGACCAGTTTCGGAGCCCGGCCCGTAGGCCCCTCCCGACGGCAGAGGGCGAGGCGGGCCGCAAGGGCGCCGAGCTGGCGGCGCGCGTCTCGGCGCTGGACGCGTGCGACAAGGCGTACGAGGACGGCGGGCCGGTGTACGACGTCCTGACGTACAAGGACGAGTCGGGCGTCTGGCGCGTGTGCGTCGACACCAGCGAGCGGGGCGCTCTGGGCGAGGCGGCTCTGCTCGCCCCGTTCCGGTGGCCGGGCACGAGCAGAGCGGTCTCCACACGGGACGTTCCCCGAGCCTTCTCGGAGCCCTCCTCTAGGGTCGAGGGCAAGTACGGCACGCTCGACGCCGCCGACGCGGCGAGCGGCGCAGAGACGCTATGCAACTTTGCGGTCGAGGTTGCTGTAGGAGGAGAGGAGACGAGAGGAGAAGGCTCTGCGCGGTGCGGGCGTTCGACCATGCGCCGTCCTCGAAGCTTCTCTGCACTGTTGCCTGCACCTGCTCTGCACCTGCTCTGCTCTTGCCTGCCTGCAGCTTGTCTTGCTTGCACCCTGTCTGGGCCTTGCCGCAGGTTGCGGCCGACGGCGCGAGGACCACGCTGTGTGTCGACGCCGGCTCGCACGGCACGCACGTGGCGGGCATCATCGGAGCCCACTTCCCGGACACGCCTGAGCTGAACGGCATCGCGACCGTTGCTGCCGCGTCGTCCTGCTCTCGGGAGCCGGACCCTTCCCGGACCCATCCTCGTAGGCATCGCGCCGGGCTGCCAGATTGTCGGCTTCAAGATTGGCGACACACGGCTCGACGGGATGGAGTCGGGCCCACCTCTTCCAAGACCTCTCCTAGACCTTTCCTGGAGCCCTCCTGCAGGCTCGACGGGATGGAGACGGGCACCGCGCTCGTCCGCGCGCTCGGCGCCGCCATCGAACGAGGCGTGCACACTCCCCGCCTCCCCTCTCTGGGCAGCCCCTCGGGAATCACTCGAGGGAATCACGAAGCCTTCCTCCCCTCCCCTCCCCCTCCCCTCGACCTCCCCTCCCCCTCCCCTCCCCCTCCCCTCCCCCTCCCCTCCCCCTCCCCTCCCCCTCCCCCTCCCTCCAGGCGTGCACATCATCAACCTCTCGTTCGGCGAGTACGCAAAGGTGCGACGGCCTCGGCCAGCACCTCGTCCACACCTCGGCCACACCTCGGCCACACCTCGGCCACACCTCGGCTACATCTCGGCTGTATCTCGGCTGTATCTCGGCTGCATCTCGGCTGTATCTCGGCTGTATCTCGGCAAAGGTGGACGACATCGGACGCTTCACGGCGGCCGCCAACCTCGCCGTCCACAAGCACGGCCTCCTCTTCGTGACTTCGGCGGGCAACAACGGGCCCGCTTCTCTCGGCATGCCCTCTCCAAGCCGCCTCGGGCCCCTCCTCTGAGCCGTCCTCCTCCTCGCGCGCCAGGCCTGCCCTCTCGACGGGCGGTGCGCCCGGCACCTCCTCCTGCTGCATCGCCGTCGGCACTTGCTCCTCCTCTTGCCGCCGCAGCCTTCTACCCCCCCCCGAGGAGCCGTCTCGGAGCCTCCTCACAGGCGCCTACTGCTCCTCGGCGATGATGGGGCCTCAGTACTCGCTCCGCGCCAAGCTCGCTCGCCTCCGGTGCACGTGCTGCTCTCTCCCCAGACCCCCGCAGACCGTTCCTGGAGCCTTCCTGCAGGCTCGCCGACATCCAGTACACTTGGTCCTCCCGCGGACCAACCTATGACGGCCACCTCAACGTGCGCCCGGCGGGGCCTTCTCTGACCGTCTCTGAACCTGATCTGAACCGTCCCATCCCTCGCGCCGCAGGTGAGCGTCTCTGCGCCCGGCGGGGCCATCGCACCCGTCCCCAACTGGACGCTGCAGGGCCGCCAGCGCATGAGCGGGACGTCCAGTTGGAAGTGTCTAGGAAGTGTCTAGGAAGTGTCTAGGCCGCCAGCTCATGAACGGGACGTCGATGGCGTCGCCAAACGCGTGCGGCGGCATCACGCTCCTGCTGTCTGCGCTCGCGGCGCGCGGCGAGCGCTGGTCGCCCGCGTCGGTCCGGCGCGCCATCGACACATATCGGGAGTGCGCGCCATTCTGCTCATTGCGTTCACACCTGTTTAGATCCGGCGCGCCATCGAGACGACGGCACTTCGCACGCCAAACGCCACGGGCAGCGCGGTCGAGGTCTGGGCGCTCGGGCGCGGGCTGCTGCAGGTTGGCGCGGCGCTGAGCTGGCTCGAGGAGCACGGCGGGCACGCCCACTGTGACGTGCGCTTTGAGCTCAGCGCCACGACGCACGGCTGCTCGACCGCCGCGGGCGCGGGTGCGCGCGGCGTCTACTTACGCGAGCCGCAGCACTCGAGCGCGTCGGAGGTTGGTGTCGACGTCTTCGTGCGCCCGAGGCTGCACGAGGAGGCGCCCAACGCACAGCGCGTCTCCCTCGACGTCGGCGTCACGCTGCAGCCAAGCGCGCCGTGGTTGAGCTGCGCGCCGTTCCTCGCGCTCACGCACGGCGGCAAGGGCTTCAACCTCAAAGTGTCGCCCGGCCAGCTTCCGCCTGGCGCGCACTACGCCGAGGTGGCGGGCCACGACTCGTCTTCGCCGCGGCGCGGCCCGCTCTTCTCGCTCCCCGTCACCGTCTGCAGGCCGCACGCGAACCTCGCCGCGCCGCACGCGCCGTGCCACGTCGCCTTCGAGCGCGTCGCCTTCTCCCCCGGCCACATCGAGCGCCGCTTCGTCGTCCCGCCGCGGGGCGCGACTTGGGCGACGCTGACGTTGCGCGCTCGGGGGGCGCCGCGCTCGCGCGAGCCGGCGGGCAGCGTGGTCTACATGTACTCGCTCACGCAGCTGCTGCCACAGAAGCACATCGGCCAGTCGTCTGAGACCCGGCGCGTCACCATGGGCGTGCCTGACGAGGCGCAGGGGGCTGGCGCGCCGGCGACGGAGTACGTCTCGACCGTCGCGTGCGTCGGCGGCGTGACGCTGGAGGTTGCGGTGGCGCAGTGGTGGATGTCGCTCGGCGAGACGGAGCTCGACGTGCGGCTCGACTTCTTCGGCCTCTCGCCCTCGGCGGAGCAGCCCACGCTCGACGCGCGGGCGCACGGCGCCCTGCCGCGACCCTTCTCGGAACCTTTTCTCTTAGGTGGAGCAGCTCACGCTCGACGGGCGGACCCTCTTCAGCTCGCTCGAGCTACACTCCTTCCGCCGGACGTCGGTCGACGCCCGAGGGCTTTGTCCGAGACGCTGGCGCGGCGGACACGTCCATGACGCGTCCACGACGTGTCGACAGGTCGAGCCGGAGGGTTCGCTCAAGACGCTGCGCCGCGCGTGCCGCCCGCTCCAGGCGAAGCTCGTCCCGCCCGCCGCTCCGTGCGGCGACGTCGGCATCGGCGACGCGGGCGTCGGCGGCAAGACGCCGATCTACGACTACCTCCTCTCGTACAAGTTCGCGCTCAAGGAGGCGTGCGAAGGCGTGACGGTCCGCTTCCCGTCGCTCTCGGCGCAGCTGTACGAGAGCGGGTACGAGGCGCAGCTGTGGGCTCTCTTCGACGCGCACAAGCGGCTGCTGCGCTGGGGCGACTACTACGTTGACAAGACAAAGCTCAAGGCCGGAGAGTACGAGGCGCGCGCCGAGAGACGCCGCAGCTGGAGATGCGCTCCTCGCACTCGTTGGCCGTCTCTCGGCCCAATCTCTCTCGGCCCAAAGGCGGTCGCTCGACGTGCTCATCGTGCCGCTGCATCCTGCAGGTGCGGCTCCAGCTGCGGCACGACTCGCCCGCGCATCTCGAGAAGCTCAAGGACATGCCGATGGTGGTTGACCTGCAGATCGCGCCCGTCGCCCTCTCCTTCCACTGGAGCCGCGCCTCTGCCCTCGACGACCCCGCCGCCGGCCCGAAGCCGCCTCTGCGCCGCCTCCTCGAGCCGCACACACGCGTTGCGCTGCACGTGGCGTCGCCGGCCGCGCCCGCCATCGCCGAGCCGGGAGACACGCTCCTCGGCTCGGCCACCTTCGCCAAGCTGTCCTCCGAGGGGGTCGGTGCTGGCAAGCGGCCCGGCGGCTGGCCAGTGACGCTGTTCGTCCCGCCGGCCGCCAAGAAGGAGGAGCCGCCCAAGCCGGCGTCCATGGACAAGGAGGACGAGACGGCGCCGCATCGGATGGAGGCGGCGCTGCGCGCGCTCAAGATCTCGCAGCTGGTCAATCTGTCGCCAAAGTGCAAGCCGCCAAAGGAGCCGGCCGCCGCTGGCGAGGCTGCGCCGCTGCCGCACGAGGCGGGCGGCGGCGAGGCGGACGAGGAATTGGCGGCAAGGGGCACCGATCCTCACGCGTGTGGCGGGGTGTGAGCAGGCGGCGGCGGCTAGGTACGAGGCGCTGCTCGCCGAGCTGCGCGCCGAGTGCGCCGCGGCGGCGGCGCCGCCCGACGCGCCTCCGGAGGTGCCGCCGCTGCTGCCGCTGCTGCAGGCGCACCTCGAGCACGCAGAGGCCATGTCGGAGGGGCGGCGGGCCGGCGAGGAGCTGCTGCGCGGAGTAGTGGCGGCGGCGGACGAGGCGCGGCTTTGCCCCGCTGCCCCTCCCTTGGGCGCGCGCCCCCCGCAACGCTGAGCACCGCCCGCCTCGCCCGCCTCGCAAGGTGCTCTCGCTGCTCGACGCGACGCAGATCGCGGCGGCGCTCGGCGTGCCCCACGTCGACCCGGACGACAAGCGCGCCAAGCAGCGGCGCGAGGTGGACGAGGCGCAGAAGAAGGCGCGTCGCGGCGCTCCGCCTCGAGGCCGTGTCGGTGACATGTCCCGGACGTGTCCCTGACATGGCCTGAAGGCGCTCGTCGGCGCGCTCCACCTCAAGGCCGCCGCCCTCGCCGACTTGCACAAGGTGGCGGCGGCGGCCGGCGCGGGCGACGGCGCGGGCGACGGCGCGGGCGACGGCGCGGGCGACGGCGCGGACAGCAAGGCGGCACTCGAGGCGCTCGACGCCGCCGTCGCGGCGCTGCATCGCTGGGCGGCCAAGGAGGAGCACTGGAAGCTGCTCGTCGCGTGGCACCGCGCGCACGGCTACGCAGCGACGGCGCTGGCCGCCCTCGACGAGCACCTCGCCAAGGAGAAGGGGCCGCCGCCAAAGGAGAAGCTCGAGCTGAGGCTCGATCTGCGTGAGCTCGGGGGAAGAGGCGCGTCCGCGACATGTCCGTGACACGTCAATGACACGCCCCTCAGGCTCGAGCTGCTACGCGAGCTCGGCTGGCAGCACTGGGTGGACAATGCGAAGGCGCTGCTCCTGCTCAAGTACCCGCAGAGCTACCCGCCGCCTTTCAACTCCGTGTGAGGCGGGCGCGCGGGTCGCGGGCGGCGGGCGCATTTTGCGGGTTGCGCCTTCACAATATATGGCTCTCTGGATTTCATATGTCTTCCCACTCGTACTTACACGAACACGGATGCGCGCGGCGTTGGGGGGAGGGAGGTATGATTCATGACCATGCGGTCGGTTTCTGATACACACAACACACGCACACACTTCACATATCACAGAGATCGCAACGCTCGGCACGGTGGTGTGTATATGCTATTGGACCGCGGCGGCGCCGGCGCGCCTTACGAGAGGCTGACTGATCGACACTGATCGCGAACTGTCACCGCTCTAGCCTCTACAGGTCCTGGCTTTGGTTTTCACAACACGTGTTGGGTCCTCACTATGGAGACTATGGTTGGTACGGCTCACCAGATGCGACAGGAGGGCTAAATCTCCGGAATATAGACTGCCAAGAGGGTGCTCTAGGCCGCGAAGACACCACACACGGTCTCCCTAAAGCCGTACTCATGCGCGGCTAGCAGGAGAGGGTGCCAAAAATGAGGTGCGTTGTGAAACCGCAGCTGGGGTTGCTTCCCAAAAGCCTTCTCGCGCCCCTTGACACGCCGCCGCTCCGCCGACAGGTGGGGCCTCACCTCCTCCATCGCCCCGGAGTCGGACGGCGACAAAGGGCCCGGCGGCGGCGGCGACGGCGGCGGCGGAGGCGGCGCATGAGGCGGGTGCGTCACTACTCACTAGGACGCCCTGCCAGGTCGCAGGTGCGCCGTGCCCGTGGTGTTCTCCACGCAGTTTCGCCGCCGCACCTCCGCGCCTTATCTCCGCTTGTCGGCCGTGCCTTGGGCGGTAGCCAGCTTTCCTAGCACACAACGCGTGTGACAAAAATGTCCAAATTTCACAAAATCAAAAAGGATGAAATATTGAAATCCGCATCTCTCGCGCAACAAACTTGGCAACTCGCACGTGTTCACTCATCTCATCTTTTGTGTGTGCATGGCAATTTCTCGACACCTAGAGGCCGCATGCCGCCAGCCACTCCACCATCGCGCTATTTATTAGCTTCGGATTCTCGTGAAAAATCCAGTGATCGCCCGTCCCAGAAACCACGCGGCCATGCGGGGTGGACTCAACGAACTCCAGCCACGCATTGTCAAAGAACAACGACTCTTTCCCTCGGGGCTTGCCTCTCGTCATGTTGCCCCAGACAAAGAGCAGGGGCTTCGTCTTTGGAGGGCGCAGCTTCGGGACGAGGCCGCGAAAGGACACATTTGTGGCGTACGGCCAAGCGGTCCGCCACGTGGCACAGTCGGGACACGGTGCATCCCAGTAACGCGCCGAGGTCATGCTCGGGATGCTGTTGTGTGTGTCAAAGGCGATGGCGTTCTGGCCCTGGTACGTGACGTTTGGGTGGCCGCCCGAGCCGATGTCAAAGGAGATCGTTCGGTTCATCAGGTGTGGATGCTGCCACATGAGCTGGTAGCCCACGAAGCTACCCCAGTCGTGAATGACGAAGGTGGTGTCCACAAGCCTCGCAGCCTCCATCGTGGCCGCGAGCTTGTCAATCGTCGTCTGAAGCGTGAGCTCTTCCAGCGGTGCGTTCGGGAGATCCGGATGAAAGTTCTGCCATGTCGCCGCGACGCACCGGAACCGAGCCGCAGGGCCGTAGCACAGCCCGCCAAACTGTGCGGCAAACTCGGCTCCACTGTCGGGCCAGCCGTGCACGAAGAAGAGAGCAGGCTTTGTCGGATCGCCAAGCGACAGCGTCGGAAGAGGGGCCGTGAGGTCGGACGTCACCTCGGCCTTCACGCTTTCGCACGGCGGTAGGTTGGCCGCGGCCGTGCCCGTGGGGTAGTACACGTCGCAAAAGTACTTGTCCAGCAGGGTGTCGGCGCCTGCCGACGTCAACGGGCGACCTGGAGGTTTGAGCGCCGCGTTGGCGGTCGGCAGCGGCGCCGCCTGGATGACGGAGAGAGCACGGGCCCTTCAGGCGCGGGCTTATAAGGAGGTTGAGACTGGTTGAGACCGTGTGCATGCGGCGTTCTGTCCGCGCACCAGAGCAACCGCAAGGCTGGCGGCGAGGACGGAGCGAGTGGCGGCGAGCATCGGGCCTCGACAGCAGCGCTTCGCTCCTCCCTCCCCGCGCTCGGAAAAAAGAAATACCGTGGCATCTTGGGTTTATAAATCGAACGAATGAATGGAACTGGCGAAAGGCAAGCTAGGGTCACCAAACGCAGGGCGTGATTGAGTGTATAGATCTCTCTGCCAGCGAGGTCTTATCTAGATTCGCCTCCATCCTGCCAAGCGCGCACTGGCACTAACAAGGGGAAGGAGCGTCTCTTCACAGCCCACGTCCACGATTAGGCGCCGTCCTCTCCCCAGATCGGAACGTCCGCGTCATCGGTCTCAGGCACCATCTTCATCACCGCCCTCGTCTTCTGCCTCCTATTGCTCGCGTGGGGACGCAACGCCTTTTCCGACGTCGAGCTACTGCAGAACGTCCTCACGGGCACGTGTGTCGCCGTAAGTGCCGCCAACGACCTCAGCCAGGACGGCAAGGCGCTGCAGCTGTGCGGCATCCCGCCGCGCTCTGGTTTCGTCGCGCAGCTCATCGGCGGCCTGGCCGGCTCAATCGTGGTGCCGTGCGCGCTGTACGTCGCCGACGACGCGTATGGTCTCGGCACCGAGCGCTTGATTGCGCCGCAGGGCCAGATGTTCGCCACGCTGGTCGACGGGCTTGCGGGATATTGGGATACTTGGGCAAGGGCCGTGTGCAGGTAGCATGCAGTATTGCAATAAAAATACTTGCTTTGCGTGTCTGAAATACTGGAATACTTCGCCACAGCACCTCAGATACTGGGATACTGGAAATACTGTGAAATACTCCAACTCTCCTTACGACTAAGTTTTACGTGCGTTTGTGTCTTTGGGCCCCCAAACGCACATGCAACGCGCGCCGATGCCCTCATCGAGTATCCGCGTCACCAAGACGCACTTTTCGAGCAGCAATCGCGTCCTATTCGTCGCCGGACTCGAGGGCTCTGGGCACCATATGTGGCAGCAGGTCCTTGGCCGTGTGCGTTCGTACAATGGCGACGAGCAGCTCGCTCGGGATCGCCAACGCCGCCATGGATGGATTGCTTGCACTTGATGCTGGCATGGCGCCAACTTCAGCCTCGAACGCGCTGAGGTTGTCCACCATACCCCTGCGAGCGGAGATCGCGATGTGCTTCCGCCTCGCGCTTACAGCGCTTCCCGCCTTTTTTGGGTCGACGAGAAAAAATGAAAATTTAAAGAAAGGAAAATCCCAAATAAAGACACCAGGGGTGGGAGAAGGACAGCGACAGGGTCCCCACTACTCTTCCAGTTCTTTTTCTTGGTGTATAGTGTCGTGTGAGAGGGGCCCGGGGGGGGGGGGGTGGTCCGGTTGAGGGGGCGGGGCGGGGCGGGGCGGGGTGGATCGGGTCGGGTCGGGGCGGGGTCGCTCGGGTCGGGGTGGGGCGGGGTTGTGGGGTGAGGGTGTTGGGGTGGGGTGGGGCGGGCGCCGGTGTGGAGTCGTGTGACTGCTCCTGTGGTGGGGGTTACGTTCTGAGGAAGCCGCGCGCGGGCCCAACAGGAGAATCGTGCTTTCAGTGGGGTTGTTTGGTGTTGGGTTGGGTTGGTTGGGGGTTGGGTTGTTCCGCGTGAGGTTGGGTCGTCGGCGCGAAGGGTGAGGTCTCGACCGCCGCCGCTCACGCCAGCGGACGGCCACCATCGGTGTTTTTGGCTTCGCCACCGTTCAAAGCGTGCGCAATGCGCTCGCCGGCATCGAGCGAGCACGCCTGTCCGACGAGCGGCTTGCTGTGTGGACGCCTTCTTGTGGCTCTCGCCGAGAGCGTTTTGCGTCCCGGCGGGTGGGAGAATATGTGTCGTCTGATGTGTCACTGTGTGCGTCACATCAGTCTTGATAGCAAGTACGGTCGATCCGTCAAAGCGATACACTCGTTCCTATCACTCTCCTTCTCTACACCCACGGAGGACGCCCTCGAGTGCCTCGCAAAGCTCGGCCCGCTGGTCGAGCTCGGCGCAGGGACCGGTTACTGGGCGGCCATGCTGGCCAGGCGCGGCGTCAACATTGTCGCATTCGACATCGCGCCGCCCTCAGTGGACACGGCGACAGGTAACATGCCCAACTACTTTTTTGAACGGCAGTTCTTCCCCGTGCTGGCCGGAGGGCCAGAGGTGCTCAAGTCCCAGCCGCACGGGCGTGCCCTGCTGCTAGTCTGGCCGTTCCACATGGATCTTCACCGCAAGCACCTAGCGCAGGGGCAGGGCACCACAGAGCCGTGGGATGCACGCGCGTTGCGAGCCTTCCGCGGAGACGTGCTCGTCCACGTCGGCCACCTAAGCGAATGCGGGGTGGTCGACACGTCTCGTGAGTTTGTGGCCCTCCTTCGAGAGCGCTTCGACGAGCACGAGCGTCTCCCGCTGCTTCATCCCTCGTGCCAAGAGGCGCTCACCGTCTGGAGGCGCAAGCTACGCGCGAGAGCCGAACCCTGTCGCTCGGGCACGTGCATCGCGGAGGTGTCAGCGCCTGCCCCAGCGACACAAGGACGGCTGGCCCGAGGCCCAACGCGAGGCGATACAAGCGTGTCGTTCGCAGGGATTGATTGCCGTCGGTGCAGCTGCTACGCTGCTCGTCATCGCCTCTGCTGCGCAGGTGATGTGCTCCTCGACAGCGGCACTAGCACTAGTCCTGCCAGAAGCGGTCGTGCCGCTGTGATAGCACCACAGGGAGACTCCGTCGTGAAAAAAGGGAATTCTCTCTCTTCTCTCTTCCCTCTGTTTTATGCGCACCGAATTTTCTTGGTGTACCTGTGTTAGTGCCAGTGCGCGCCAGTCCCGTGCCCAGTGTTGTGCGAGGGAGTTTTGTTGTAAAATGCGTTGTAAAATTCTTTTTCGCGCCAGTCCCGTGCCCAGTCCTGTGCCCACTGTTGTGCGCGGCACACAAAATTCTTTTTCACCGGCCCTTGCTGGGCACGGCTGGGCGACGGCTGGCTCGATGCTCGCAAACCTGCGACGGCTGGCTCGATGCTCGCAAACCTGCTCCTCTGCGTCGGCCTGACGACGCCCCTCTTAGCACCGCCTCGATCCACGCAGCCTCGCTGCCCTGCGGCCGTCCTCGGCCCTCGGCGCGCCGCGTCGCCAGGCAAGGGCCAGTCGCCCTCCAAGCCGGCGGCGCCTCCGCCGCCCCTGATTGAGCCGCCTCCGAGAGGCACGCTGCGCGAGGGGTCGGTGGTGGAGGTCTGGCACGCCAACAGCCTGCACGTCGGCACCTTTCGCGGCCGCGCACCCTCGCCATCGCGAGCGCTGCTGGTCGAGCTGGCGGCGCCTCCTCCTCCGGCAGCCTCCTCCGCCGGCGGCGGCGGAGGGAACGACGGCCGCGACGGTGCGATCAAGATCGACGCGGGCCAGCTCGTCGGCGTCTGGCCCGAGCCTCCAGCCTCCCTCCCCTCCTCCCCCTCTGAGTGGGCGGCGGTGCACGACAGTGCTGCGGCGCTGCTCGCCGACCTGCCTCCGCCAGCGCTCGACTTGAGGCCCGCTCTGCCTAGATGCCTCCGCGCGTGCAGCTTCCTGTGCTCTCCTGCAGCCCGCCGTCCCGCTCGAGCGCCCCTCACCCCGCCTCCATCGCCGCCGCACCCTTTCTCCTCGCCGCAGCAGGCGCCTACACAGTGCGCCGCCTTCTTCTCCGCGCCCACTCCCCCTCCCCTCTCCCTCTCCACGCCACAGGCCGCTCTGGACGAGGCTGCTCGCGCAGCCGGCCAAGCGGCGCGCCGTGACGCCCGACGCGGCCGCGCGTGTCCTCTTCGCCCCCTTCCTCTCCGCCATCGCCTCCGGCGGCGGCGGCGGCGGCGGCGGCGGCGGCGGCGCGGCGGGCGGCGACGGCGCGGCGGGCGGCGCGGGCGCGGCGGGCGGCGGCGTCTTTGCACAGCGTGTGGCTGCGGCGCAGCTGCTGTCTGAGGAGGGGATCCTCTTCAAGCGCCAGTCGCTGGACCTCGCCGCCGATAAGGCGGATGATCGCGGCGCGGCTGGCGGCGAGGTGTGCGGGTGGAGGGCGGCGGCGGTGAGTGGCGGCGGCTTCAAGGCGCTGCAGCGTGCTCAGGCGGTGACGCGCGCACACGCGTCGCTGCGGGAGTCGCTCGTGGCTGCGCGGGGCGGCGAGGCGATCTCTTGGGCGCCGTCGGAGCTGCAGCTCCTATCTGAGCTGGAGATGGCGAGATCGAGCCGAGATCGAGAGAGTGGGCCGAGATGGTCCCGGGGGGGGGGGGTGTCTGAGGCTTGTCCGAGGTTTGCCGGAGATTTGGACGATGTCTGGCCCAAATCCGGCCGAAATGCGGCCGAAATCCGTTGCCGCGCAGGCAGCCATCGGCGTCTCCGCCACCTCGTCCGCCGCCGCGCGGGTGCTCGAGTCGTTTGCGCTGCCAGCGACTGCTAAGGGTGCGAGCGAGCTGCTGCTGTCCCCCGGCCTGTGGGTGAGGGAGGAGGAGGAGGAGGAGGAGGAGGAGGAGGAGGAGGAGGAGGAGGAGGAGGAGGGCGGTGGGGACCCGCCTGCCTCCCTCGACCTCGTCGAGCCCTTCCCGCGCCCCGCGCTCGACGCGGCGCACGAGGGGAGACCCCCCCAAATGCGCCCAAATGCGCGCCGAGAGGCGCTGAAAGGCGCCCAGAGGCAGCCCAAAGGCGCCCAAATTTTCCCAGAGGCGGCGAGAGGCGGCACCAGGCGCCCCTCTCGGAGGGGGGAGGAGGCCCTGGGGCCAGCGTCCCCCCCCCCCCCCCCCCACCCTTTTTTGCCAAAAGGGGCGGCCCCCGTCCGGAGGCGGAGGCGCTCGCTCGCTCGCACCGCCCCGCTGCTCGACCCGGCCGCCGGCCGCCCCGCCTCGGCCGCCCCGTCGGTGGCGGGGATGTTTGGGTGGGGCGAGCCGGGGGCCGGAGGAGGAGGCGACGCGAGGGAGGGGTGCGGTGGTGCGGAGGCAGTCTCGGAGCAGCTCGACCACCGCGTCGACTTGCGCGCCCGCTTCCCGCGCGCGTACGCGATTGACGGCGTGCCAGAGGCGGAGGTCTGGGAGGGGCATGAGCGAGAGGTGGCGGTGACGGGGCAGGGGTGGCTGTGTAGGCGGCAACACGGAGTTCCGGGATGACGCTGTCTCGATCGACGCCGCCTCCGCCACCATCGGCGTGCGCAGCGCTGGAGCTTTCCTCGTGGTCCCGAGCTGCGGTGCAGACGAGGCGTGCGCTCCCCCGAGCAGGTGTGCACATCGCAGACCTCTCCTCCCTGGTGCAGCCCGGCTCGCTGCTCGACGAGGTCGCGCGGCTGCGGCTCCAGTCGCTGTACGCCGCCGCCGCGCCGCTGCACATGCTGCCGCCGCCGCTGCTCGCCGCCGCCGCCCTCTCCGACGACGCACCGAACGAGTGCCTCACCGCCCTGGTGCAGCTCGACTTGTACGGCCACATCCGGCACTGCCAGCTGGTTCGCTCTCTGGTGCCGCCCGTGCGCTGCCTCTCTTTCGACGAGGTGCGACTCATTGCTCGCCCACACCTCGCCCACACCTCGCCCACACCTCGCCCACACCTCGCCCACACCTCGCCCACACCTCGCCCACACCTCGCCCACACCTCGCCCACACCTCGCCCACACCTCGCCCACACCTCGCCCACACCTCGCCCACACCTCGCCCACACCTCGCCCACACCTCGCCCACACCTCGCCCACACCTCGCCCACACCTCGGCTAGATGTCGGCCACATCTCGGCTAGCCCGCTGCCTCCCCTCCAACAGGTCGACTCGCTGCTAGCCGGCGACGGCATGACCTCCGAGGCCTCTCTCCAGCCGGCGGTCCCTCGACGCAAGTGGCTCACGCCTCAGCCGTGGCCTCTCCTTCCCCGCCAGGTCCACTCCGACCTCACCGCCCTCGACGCAATCTTCCAGCGGCGCGAGGACGGCGGCGCAAGAGGAGGCGCCGTCTCGGCTCGAGCGGCCGGCGGAGGCAGCGGCGGCGCGGCGGCGGCGGCGGCGGCGGCGTCTGTGCGGTGGAAGGGGACGGCGGGCGGCGGGTTGCGGCCGGAGGCGACGGTGCACACGTCGGCTCGCCGTCTGGTCGACCAGGCGCGGGTCGGCAACGGGTGGGCTCGCGGTGAGTAGAGAATGACAAGGGAGGTCGCCGCTTCTCCGCCCAGGCGCCGCTCGGCGCGCACTGGCGGCGCCGCGGCCTGCCGCCTCTCCTGAGCCTTGCCTGCGCCGTCTCGTGCAGGCGCTCGGCATGTACTCCTACGCGGCGAGGAGGGCGGCGCGTGCCGCGAACACGCTGCGGCTGCCGCAGGCGGAGCACCAGCGCGTCGCCACTGCGCCGCTGCGTCGGTACACCGCCGCGCTCGCTCGCCCGGCGGCAGCGCGGTGGGGACGTCCGCTGAGTCTGCTCGGTTCCCTGCCGCAGGTACGCGGACCTGATCGCCCAGCGGCAGCTCAGCGCGCTGCTGCGGGGCGAGGCGGGGATGGGGGCGGGCGAGGCGGCCGCGACAAGCGTGGATGGGCCCCAGCTGCGTGGCGCGTCTCTTCACACCTCTCGCGTGGTTAGGTTGCCGCGCTCGAGAGGTGGGTGCGCCAGCGCGGCGGCGAGATCCGCTCGCGGCTGGCGGCGCAGCAGGCCTCGGCCCGCGCCCTGGCCGGCTTGCGGGAGCTCGAGCAGGCGCGCAAGCGCCTCCTGTGTGTCCGAGCGCCTCTCCTTTCCCACCGCAGCTTCTTCCGTCACCGCCCCGCCCCTCCCCGTTGCGTCCTCCCGGAGACTCCCCCTCTACCCCGCGTCTCACGGCCGCCAGCTCCCGCCCCCTTTTCAGGGGGGTTCCCTCGCCCGTTTTTTTGAGGCCCGTTCCTTTTGGGGAAAGCCCCCCCCCCCCCCCCCCACACACGGCGGCTCCCGACGCAGGTGTGCGCGCGGCAGGCGGCGCGGTCCTCCGCCGGCGCCGGCTCGGGCGGAGCGGCGCGCCGCCGCTTCGGCTCGGTCCGATTCTCGACTCTCGACGCGGTCGTCGTCAAGGTTGTGCGGCCGGCCGAGGGCGACACCGACAGGCGGCAGCGCGTGACGGTGCGGCTGCGGGAGGTCACCTCCCTCCTCGGCCACGCGCGGTGGGGCGCTGCGCCCGGCGCGCCCTCCGCTGGACCCGCCGGTGCGGCCGACGGAGGCGCGCGGCGAGCCGTGCCGCGGCTGGCGCCCGGCAGGCCGGTGCGCGTCCGCGTGCGCTCGGTCGACTCGGCGAGCGGGCGGCTTGACGTGGATATTGTTGGGGTCGGCCGGGCGCCGCGGAGGTGACGCGCTGTGCTTTTGTTCGCGGTGTCAGCGCGGCGTGTCTCTACTTGCCGCAGTTAGTAATCGGTGGTGTTGAATGAATCTGAGTGTCGACGCTCAGGGTCCCACACCCAGGCAGTAGGGACGTCATCCGGCCGGCACGCGGCCGGCGGCGGCGCCGTGGAGCTGGGCGGAGGGCGGGCAGGGGGGCGCATCGAGATACACACAGCTGTCACCTCTGTCAGTCAGTGTGACAGTGTGTCGGACAGGAGCTTTTTTTGGGGGGGGGGGGTCACGACAAGGGGAAGAGTGAAGAGTGCTTGCTCCGCGGCTAGGCATCATACTGGGCGGGGCCGCATCCGCCTCTGCGGCCGCCTTGGCCCAAGCAGCAACCGCTGATGCGCGCCTCACCTTGGCGGCGGCGAGCGCCGCCGTAGCTGTCTCCTCTTCCGCCGCCGCCGCCTCCACCTCTGCCGCCGCCGCCGCCAGGTCCGCCAAGGCCTCGGACTTCCGGCGCACTTTGGCGGCCTCCTCCGCAGCTTCGTCCGCCTCCTCCGCAGCTTCGTCCGCCTCCTCTTCTTCCGCCTCCTCCGCCCCCTCCGCCCCCTCCGCCTCCTCCGCCGACGCCTCCTCCGCCTCTCCCAACGTCCGAGTTGCTACCCTAATCACTGTCCTCCCCGCCGCTGCTGCCCTCTACATCAGAGGAAGTAGGCGTCGGCGGCCGGCTCGCCCACATCTCGACCTTCTTGGGCAGCAGCTGGTCTGACAGGTCCTCTCCGTGGCCTAGGCAGCCGTCCTCGCCCTTGCCCCACGTGAAGACAGCGCCATCGGCGGTGAGGGCGAGGCAGTGGGTTCCAGCCGAGACAGCGGCCACGCGCTGGCCAGCAAAGGCCTCGATCTTCTTGGGCAGCAGCTGCCTCTGCTGGTCGCCGTGGCCCAACCTGCCGTAGCTTCCAGTGCCCCAGCTCCAGACGGCGCCGTCGGCAGTGATGGCGAGGCTGTGGGCGGCTTCAGCCGACACGGCGACGACGCGCCGACCAGCAAAGGCCTCGATCTTCTTGGGCAGCAGCTGGCTCTGCTCGTCACCGTGGCCCAGCTGGCCATAGAAGCCCCAGCCCCAGCTCCAGACAGCACCGTCGGCGGTGAGGGCGAGGCTATGGCCGAGTCCAGGGGAGACAGCGACGACGCGCCGCCCAGCAAAGGCCTCGATCTTCTTGGGCAGCAGCTGGTTCTGCTGGTCGCCATGGCCCAACCTGCCGTCGCCTCCAGCGCCCCAGCTCCAGACGGCGCCGTCGGCAGTGATGGCGAGGCTGTGCCATGTTCCAGCCGACACGGAGACGACGCGTTGGCCAGCAAAGGCCTCGATCTTCTTGGGCAGCAGCTGGTTCTGCAGGTCGCCGTGGCCCAACTGGCAAAAGCCTCCAGCGCCCCAGCTCCAGACGCAGCCGTCGGCGGCGAGGGCGAGGCTGTGGCGGGCTCCAGCCGACACAGCGACGACGCGCTGGCCAGCGAAGGCCTCGGCCTTCTTCGGCAGCAGCTGGCGCTGCTCGTCGCCGTGGCCCAACCGGCCGTCGCCTCCAAAGCCCCAGCTCCAGACCGCGCCGGCGGTGGTGAGGGCGAGGCTGTGGCTGCTTCCTGCCGACACGCTAACGGCCAGCGGAGAAGTGAGGCGGGCCGGCGTGTTGAGCCGCGTCACGCCCTCACCGTGGCCAAGGAGGCCTGCGACGTGATCCGGCGCCCTGCCGCACGACGAGAGCCGCCCCTCGCCGTCGATGAAGACGCTGTGCCGCTCGCCTGCCGCCGCCCTCGCCGGCGGGTTGGACTCGCAAAGCAGCGCAGACAAGCACAGCCACCGCACGGCGCAGCTCTCGCCCTCTGGCTGCGCCGGCAGCTCGAAGACGCGCTCTTGCGCCCACAAGCGGATGCCCTCCACCGCAAGCGAGGCGTGAAAGAGGAGCGAGACGGCCGCGACGCGAGAGATGTCGGCGGGGTCGCAGCGAGAGACAACGCGCACGAGGAGGTCCGTGGGGAGGTCGAGGAGGCGGGCGGGCGGCGGCGTGTCTGGCGAGGGAGCGGCGGTGGCGGCGGTGGCGAGGCGGCGCGAGCGGCGGCGCGGCGGGGTGGACATCGCGAGAAAAAGAATTTAAACAAGAACTCTCTCTCACAGCACACAGGCTCGACACAGGTGCGAACTGGCGCGTGCTAGTACTATCACCGGCACACCACCGGAGCCGAGAGAAAAAGAATTTAAACACGAACTCTCCCTCGAGAAAAAGAAATATGCCATTGTCTTAGCACGGCCGCGTCTGCATCGGCGCGCAAAGAATCGCAATGTGTGCTGAAGACCGCAAGTTGCACACGGTGGCTCGCCTCTTGAGAAGGTAAAGTCCAGGTACACTTTCGTCTTTTTCCACCACTTCTCAAGCAAGCGTCAAGGTGGTAGGGCAAGGGGCGACCACCCTCGCGACTCCACGTCTAGACGAGTCAGGATATTTCGTTTACATGTACCGGTTGACACAAACCAAAGCAGGCTCGTCGAAAGACCAGAGCTTCTCTCCACCTGCACCTCACCCGAACGCTCTCAAGTCCTCCGCGCACCGCGGCGGCTGCCCACCTCTCCGCGTCCACTCTGCACCGGAACGTCTCCCCCACTTCCGCGCGGAAGATCTCCTCGTAGTTACCGCACAGCTCGTTCAGCGCGCACACCTCCAGGTAGTACAGGTCGTTCTCGTGGTAGCCGTCGTGGTCGTTCAGGAGGCCAATATCGAGCGCACTCGGCTTGTGCGTGAAGATGATATCGCCGTTGCCCACTCCGGCGTGACCTGGCAACGACAGCGTCTCAGAGCGCGCGGGGTGGTGCACACACACACGCGCGCTTCACTTCGGACGATCACGGGCGACCTCACCTCCCGCCGCGCAAACCATCCACTCCACGTTGCGGCAAAAGTCGTACCCCGACGTGCGGAGGATGTTGAACCTAAGGGCCCCGCGAGTCGACCGGCATTCGAATGGATTCTTCGGCCGACATGTGGCCGAGGCATGGGAAGCAGGGAGGGTTTGCAGTGGAGCACACACCGCCCCGCGCACGCGCTGCCGGGCCAGTCGGTGCTCCAGCCGGTGCCATGGCAGTAGCCCGCCTATGCTCAACCGTGGAGGCGTGAGTCGACGCGGTCTACACGTTAGCGAGGCCCTGGCAGTAACCACGAAACTTGTGCTCCGGGTCGCGCAGCATCGCCGAGCACTTTTTTTTGGCTCGTCAGCTTCCCTAGGCACTCGCCGGAGCCCACGCACCGCGCGGGCGGGGGAGGCGGCGCCGGCGGCGAGGGAGGCGGCCACGGATGTTACAGATCAGAGCATGGCAAGACGCGCACCGCACTTCGGCCAGGGGCGCAGCCGAGCTCACTCTCGCAAAAGGCGGCGAGGAGTGCATCGTCGAGCCGGCCCTGGCCCGCAGCGTGGCCCATTTGTCCTCGCTCAGGGAGAAGGGCGGCGCAGCAGGGCCGGCTGCAGGGCCCGCCGTCGCCGTGGTGGCAAGCTGCGCCCAGAGGTTCCGAGGGCAGCAACGAGCGTCAGCTGGAGTACCGCGCACGCGGCTCACCAGGCTAGGCGTCGAGCGTGCGTTGGGGAGGACCTGGCCGCCTCCCTGCCCTCCTGGCCCAGCTGCACAAACTTGCATGCCTCGCGCTGCGCAGCAGTCCGGCGCCTGCGACGCGCAACGCTCTCGAGCTTAGGGCGGCGATCCGCATCCAATAGAGTGCTGCGGCGTGAGCGCCATGCATCACTGGGCTATGTCCATCTAGCAGAGCCGGTGCCTGGCGGGTGCCACCTTGCCGTTTGGCTGCATGAGCTTCAGCGCTCGAGTCATGCGACGGTCGTCTACAGGATGTGATGGTCGTTTATCACCCTCCTATCACCCACTTACCGCCCCCGGCCGTGGGGGCCTCTCCAGACGCCGCCATTTATGATTTCAAAGGGTCCTGCCGACGCTCATCACAGTGCCGGCGCCTCACATCTCAGCATCCAGGGGCCGGTTCCGCCGCACAGTCGAGCAGGAGGAGCTCGGGCACAGGTTTGTCGACAAAGAGCTTGATCAAAATTTCGCCGGAGAAGCGCCACCGCGCGCGTGGCAGCTGGGAGAGCGAGCCTCGGCGGGCTGGGCTGTGCCGGTCCTCATGTACGGCGGGCGGGCGGGCCGCTCTTTGCTGACGACCCGCCGAGGCACCCCTTGTTCGCCTCGACCGGGGCGGTCGGCGCCGCGGCGCGCGGGGGAGGCTGCGCGGGGCCGGCGCGCCGGGGCGGAGCTTCTCCGACAATGACTCGGTCTGTGGTTTTGTGGCGACTTTCAGTTTCACTCTTTGTGGGCCGGAGAGGAGCTGCCGCAGTGCCAGCGGAGTGGCGTGAGCATCGGCGCGATGCCGTACGTCACAAACTAGGTACGAGGGCGGTAACGGAGGGCGCCAAGCGTAGACTGAAGACTCCGACGACATCACATCACGCACACCGATCACGGGCACACTGGCGACAACACAGGCAGCTACACTGAACAAACCGCCGCACTGAACGTAGGAACATACACGTAAAGCAGAGTACTCCGGGCCACAGAAGATCAACATGCAAGAACGTATCCGGGGTGACTCTGTGGTCTAGACCTGCATCTCGCTCGCACTGTCGCGGTCGATGTCGATGGTCACAGCCGACGGCTTCTGCGACGCTCGCTGCCTGGCGTGGCCGCAGCCCCGGAGCAGCTGCTGCGCCGGCTCCCTCTCTTGCTCGGCCACCAGCGCTGTGAGGGCCGGTCCGCATGTCGGCCCGGCGGGGCGAGAGCTCGCGGCTCCCACCTCGTCGCTCATCTCACGGAGCAGCGGCCGCCTCGTCGCCGACTGCCTCGTCACCGACTGTTGCGACGGATTGCGCGACACGGCGCGCGAGCTGCCGCGGCGCCACTTGCTCACGAGAGCGCCGACGAACCACACCACGGTGACGCCCACCGGCGCCTCCGACGGGATGCGCACGAACGGGGGCGGCGCCTTGGAGCTGTCTCGCGCGCCCGGCTCATACGACTCGGACGGGCGCATGGTGCGAGAGTGGTGCGTCGCCGCACGGGCCGTTGCGGGGCGCGATCGCCGGCAGCAGCACCAGATGACGCCGAGCCAGAAGGCCGCCGGGAGGACGCAGTAGAAGCCCAGCACCGCGGTCGCCGCCCCCGGGCGCATCTCTGCCAGTCGCACCATCGCCTGAGGCCACGCCCACGGGAAGACGCAGAAGCCAAGCAGGCGCTCGACGGGCGTCGCGAGCGCGCACTTCTCCTGCAGGCTCTCCCTCGACTTTGCCAGCAGGCCGGTCGGGGGCGGTCCCGGGCCGACCCAGTGCCAGCCTGTCGAGAGGGGGTTGTGGTTCTCCGTCTCGTGGCCGTCGCAGATAAAGCCCATCATGTCTGGCCGGAGGGGAGAGTTGCCCATGTACATCCACTCGGAGCCGTGGTAGGGGCCGGTGTAGTTGAGGGACATCATCTGGACGGTGCCTCCACAGCGGACAGGCCTGCCGGCCGCGCCGCGGTCCGCCTCAATGTCCGACATCCGAATCGAGATGTCGTCGTACACGATCGTGCCTCCCGCCTCGTAGCGGAGGTCGCCGCTGCCGGCCGGAATCCCGAGCTGAGTGACGTGGTACTTGAGTGTACCGGTGAAGCGCACACCGGTCACTTCCATTCGAATCGCGTCTGGCAGGTAATGGTCCTTGACAGAGGCGGGGGCGACGCCCCAGACGTCGCTCAGGGCATCAGGCGTGGCGTCGAGCAAGCGCTCAAACCACGACCGCTCGCGCTCGATCCCGTCGCGCTCGCAGCCGTAGAGCTTGATGCCCTCGTAGCTGAAGCTTTCGAGCGTGTTGTTTGCTCGATAGACGTTCGTCGTGAGGGCGTAAGTGTTCACCTCCACGCCCTCGGGAGGCGGAGCGAGCGCCGAGAGAGGGTGCTCGGCCATGAAGGTCGCCACGATGACGTTGGCTATCGCCACAGTGAGCGGCGGCATCTCGTGGCAGCGAAAGAGCGGCGGCGGCGGCGGTGAGGGCGGCGATGGAGGCGGCGAAGGCGGCGAGGGAGGGATCGGAGGACTCGGCGGCGGGTGCGGTGGCAGCGGCGGCTGCGGCGGCTGCGGCGGCTGCGTGGGCGGAGACGGAGGCAGCGGAGGCAGCGGAGGCGGCGGCGGTGGAGGTGGCGGTGGTCGCAGCGGCTTGACGCGGGCCATGCCAGAGCGCGCTCTGTCGGCACTTCCTTTGAGCGCGGAAGGATCACTTTGGCTGGGACGTCCAAGGACGAATTTCTTTCGACGATTTTTCTTCATGCCCGATAAAGATTTCTTTGCTAAATGTCCGTAAGAAAAAAGAGAAACCCGACAAACTCATCGCAGATCGGCCGTCCGCAACCGCCTTGCTCGCCACTCGCGGCTTCTACATGCGCGGCGATCAACACAAACACATTTTGTATTGCTAAAATCTCTCTCGCGATCAACCAAGCCAACGCCACTCCCTTAGACGGAGGATGCTTCCCCTGATCTGCGTCTGGCCGGGGCACATTCCCCACGAGCAGGCGACGGCGCTGGCCGTGTCTCGCGACGGCTCCACCCTCTTCACAAGAGTCCGGCCGGCAATGAACATGCTCAAATCATCCGACGGAGGCGAGACGTGGACGCTGGCGAACCGGGGCCTCCCGGACAGGAAGTTCTTTGCCCCTTTCGGGGGGCAAAAGGCCCACTTCCAGCCGGCAGAGACGATTGTCATCTCTCCCGCCTTCAGCTCCGACCAAACCGTCTTTGCTGCATTTGGCGCGGGCGGCGCAAAGAGCGCCTGCGGACTGTGGCGCTCGCGGGACGGTGGCATCAACTGGAACAAGCTCTCGCGCGCGCCGCTTCCTCGGGGCGCCTTTGATGGCCGCGGCTCACCCGTCCTTGCCCTCGCGCATGACTTTGCAGCGAGTGGCGTCGCGCTGCTCATCGGGTCCGGCTCGCAACTGCTGCGGTCTGAGGACCACGGCGAGACTTTTCAGCCGGTGAGCGACGTCAACCGCAGCGTCGTCTTTGTCACCGCGACGAGCAGCGCACTCGTCGCTGGTGACACGGATGGGGAGATCCTCTGGTCGACGGACGGTGGCAACAAGTGGCGGACCGCAATAATGCTCGCCAATGTCACATCGTCGCTCGCCGAGGTGGCGACGTCCAGCCCTTCTGCGGGCGGGCCCATCGAGCTTTTTGCGGGATCGGCGGGGGGCGTGTGGCACATTCGCCTCCCTCGGACCCAAGAACCGGACCGCAAGCCCACAAGCGCGCTGCTCGGAGAGCTCACAGCCGCGGGTGGCGCCGCGGCCTCCGACGTGACCCATGTGTGTTCTACAAGGAGCGGCGCTCTCCTCGTCGTCACCGAGGGCTTTGCTGACCGCGGCGTCCACGGCAGCGTGTTCCGCAGCACCGACGGAGGCCGCACGTGGGCGAACGAGCTCGCCAACGGGCTCGCAATCTGCCGCTCCTGTCCAGATTGGAGGGGCAGCGGCGGGCCGAGTTTCTCTCACCTCTCCTGCGCTGACAGTGGCGACGCGTTCGTCGCGTCGTACGTTGGAATCTTTCGGCACCGAGCGCGAGACTCTGCGTGGCGCCATCTCGAGACGATAGGCCAGGAGTTGCTCTCGCTTTCGGTGGGGCGGAGCGACGTCGGGGGAGAGCGAGGCTTCCATCTATCCGCATGCCCCACTGCGGGAGACTGTGTCACCGCCTCCGTGAGCGAGCGAGCGCTGCGCTCCTACAGTTTGCAATATTCACCAGACGGTGCCCCGCCCATCGAACTGGCCAGGATGACCTCGCCGTGGCCGGCCGTCTGCCAGGGCGAAGGCGGCGGTCTCGCTGAGTGTGGAGAGTTTGACAGCCCTCTGGCGAGGATGCACAACGTCGTGGAACACGCGCCTAACTTCGAGCGCAACGGTGTCGCGCTTCGGTCGACGGTGCACGTGAATGGGCTGCTACGCACCATCGATGGCGGGGCTACCTGGAGCTACGTGAAGCTGCCGACGCTCTTCGCCAGCATGGCGCGAGCGATGGTGCACTCGATCGCGTTTTCGCCAACCTTTGAGACAGACGCGACGGTGTTCGTCGGCGGCTTCAACCTCGGCGTGGCGCGCTCCACCGACGGCGGCGCAACGTTTGAGACGTCGTGGCGACCTCCTCGCCTCCAGAGCACACAGGTGTCGCCGTCGCCACACTTTGCCAGCGACCAAACGGTACTCGCGCTCCTGACGCCGCTGGGCAAGGACGACCTCGCGTACATCGGCGCCTCCCTCAGCGCTGCCCTCTTCCCGGGCGGCTACGACCCTGGCGAGCAGGAGCTGCATCTTTCAAAGGATGGGGGACGGTCGTGGGAGCCATTCGAACTGGCTGGCCGAACCGGGTCAGGGAACTGGACCGCCGCCCTGTTGGGCGACGACCTCGTCATCGGCGTCCACCGCGGCACGCTTGTGTTCCGCAGCCTCGCTGATCGAGGCTGGTGCGCGCCTCTCAAGAGTCGTGTCGGGCTTGGCGCGTTACAGGTCGACGCCGCTGGGAGAGAGGTGCTGGTCGGTCTTGTGGGCGGCGGCGCAATCCGAGGACGCCCGTCTTCCCGGGACTGCACCCTGGGGGAGACTGCTATGGCGGTGGTCGGTGCGGCCGAGCCGATGGTCTTTGACCTTCCATCCTACCGGGCCAACGCCGTGCGCGGCTACGGCCGCATTGTCGCCTTCTCGCCCGATTTCGCCAATGACGGCGTGCTGTTTGGCGCCTCGTTCTACTCTGTCCTCGCCTCCCTCGACCGCGGCTCCACCTGGCGCACCGTCTTTCGGTTGGGACACACCACCTCACGCGGCTGCGACGTTGGGTGTCGTCGCTGCAGCGGCGGGTTCAACCTGTTGCCGAATGACTACATGCTGAGCAAGAGCCGGATGACCCCCTCTGGGCGCATCAGCGCGCTCGGCACTAATCCACAAGGGGCACGCCTTCCCTTGGTCCCAAGAAACACACCCCGCCGGTACTGCCTAGTATGCGACGAGGCCTACCCGCTACGCAATGCGAGCGACGGGACGTGTTCCCAGTAATGCTGGAGTACGTGTGGCAGGATCTAGATAGGAGGTTATGAGGACACATGGGATTGTGAGTGGTGCGTTCACAAAATGGTCAAAATCTCACATTACAAAAACTTCGTCTGGAACACCGTGATACGAAGGTCGTACCTCCAAAAGAGGGGCGCGTCAGATCATGCACTCGCCCGGGGGGATGGAGTGGCCAACTCGGTCGAAGGCGGTCTCGTTTGCGAGGCGGTGCTCCTTGCCGGGCCCCCACTCAATGTAAGTTGCCATCACCTTGCGGTGGTAACCTTCCCTGACCTCCTCGACCGCGTGCCACGACGAGTCGCACGGCGCAAAAGCAAGGATCGAGTTTGGGATGAAGGCAGTCTTGGCCTTGAGCTCGTACTGCGTGGTGCGCAACGGGCCATGCATGGGGCCGACTTTGTTGTTCCATTTGTCCCAGATGGGAAGCGGCCGCCCCCCGCTCTCGAAGTGCCGCTGCTGATCGTCGGGCTCCCACCTATGAGTGGAGTGGATAGAACAGCTCAATGGGGATCGATTCTCTCTCAGTGTCGCAGGCAATCACATCTGGGTTCCATTTGGGGTGGCGCGCGTTGGGAGCGGGGCCGGCCCTCACCGCTTCACTAGCAGGGTGCCCTGGTCCCTCATCAGCTCGAGCTCGTCCCACTGCGGCATGTACTGTAGCAACGTGACGATCCACGTGGACGCCGTGTCCAGGTGGGGCATGACAGAGTAGCCCGCCTCGTCCCAGTGCAGCGAGCCACGCTGCGCCACCGTGTGGTTCTCAACATATGTGCCCATCGCCTGCCAGATATCCTTTAGCAGTGGGCGCACCGAGAGCGTCTTCTCGAACTTGTTGAGCCAGGCATTGGTCACGGCGAGGGCGTTCTCGCCACCAATCTTCGCCTTGTAGTCCCGCCAAAAGTCGATCGTGTTCCTCGACGACAGCGCCGAGTACCCATTCCTCAATGGCTGAACATTCTCTTCCACCGCCCGGCGATAGTTGTAGTTGTGGAAGAAGTTCTCCAGGTCGATCGCGGTTCGGTTGGGCCGCGTCCCCACTCCGTCTTGGGACGTTTTGCGGATCCTCCACTCCGGATCCTCTGGCCAGTAATGGATCGCGCACGCGTACACCTGTGGGTGCAAGTACTCCTCAATCTGCACGTGCGGCCACGGTGAGGTGATGATCTGCGCCTTGGCAATCTTGTCGAGGGTCCACTGCACGTGGTCTTCCGAGATCGGGAGGCAAGGCAAGACAGCGGCGGCCGGACCAAGGGCAGCCGCGAGGACGAGCGCGGCGAGTATGCACGTCGTTGGCATCGTCTCAACGCCGGAGAGGGGGAGGGCGCCCGGAGCGAAACTTTTCAGCGCGAAGAGTTTGCCGCGTGCCTCCGGCCGCAGTTCGCCTCCACCGCCTCGGTGCTCGGTCCTGCCATGCTAAACTTTTGGGCGTCTCTGATCGAAAACCTCATTCAAACTGATGAGCTCATTCTCAACTCATCAAGTATCGCCTGAGAGAAAGGGCAAGCTACTGCATCTCCTATTCATATGGGGACTTGCCATACTGCGTTCTGTCAGGGCCGCGAGAGACCAGCGGAGGTAAAAGAGAGCCGAGGTTGTGAGCGTTTTGATCACGAGCCCGCTGGTGCGTCCATCTCTCCAGTCCCCTTTGGGCTGGTTCATTGTGCGTGAGAGTCGCGCCTCGAGATCGACGCTACGCAGCTTCGCTCCATATAAACTAGGCCAGCCTGTGGGGGACCAGTAGTCGTCCGCTGCTGCCGATCCGCCCCGCGCTCGCGAGACCTCTGCCGCGGAGGAGCCCTCGACGGTGGGTTGGACCACTTAGAGAGCGGCCTCACGCAGGAGCAGCCGGGGCTCGCGGCGCGCGCCTGACGCGGACATCGTACATTCGTTTAGATTATAGAGAGGAGTTGTGACGTCACCAAAACATTCATTCATGTAGCCGCCGTGGCAGCGCTAGGTCAGGTCAGGTAGAAAGGTGAAGAACACTAGAGGCCGTCATCGCATTCGCCTTCCTGGAACCCAGCGCTGACTTCTGACTGTCGTTGCTGTCTCTCTCCCTTCTCGACTGTCTGTGCTTGTGCGTCTTGGGTCCTTCTGTTTTTCTGTGAAGAACAGTATCTGAAGGCTACCATACCAACTCGCAGGGGAACCCTGCGCCGTGTGTGTGACCACACATGTCCGACTTCCGCGACATCCTGGGGCTTGGCAAGCACGAGCCGGGCGCCGCGCCCGCGCGTCGGCCAAAGCCGTCGGTGCAGAAGCCGGAGGGCATGAGCCGCGAGGTGTTTGCGCTTCTGCACAACGACGGCGACTCGATGCACGCTCCGGCGGTGCCTCTCGTCCCGACGACGGCGCCGCCCGACGGCTTCAAGGAGAAGGAGCACCGGCTGATCGGGTGGGAGTGGCGCCCGTTTGAGAATGCGGCGCGGACGGATGCGCTTCGGCTGCGGCACTGGAAGAAGAACAACGACAAGAACACGACGTACACGTTTGCGCGCTTCAACAAGACGGTGCGCATCCTCTCCTACTCCGACTCTGAGTACGCCACCGTCCTGCAGCACGCCACGTGGACGAAGGAGGAGACGGACGCGCTGTTTGAAAAGTGCCGCCAGTTTGACCTGCGCTGGCCGGTGACCCACGAACTGCCCGCCTCCCCGCCTCCCCTCCCCCCACACCTCCCCCAAACCTCCCCCGAACCTCCCCCTGCAGGTGATCCACGACAGACTGCCCGGCTCCAGGAGCATGGAGGAGCTCAAGGAGC